>NC_056735.1:867947686-868135186 GCF_019279795.1 Protopterus annectens
CTGCAGTCTTGTAATATAGGACAATGATCTAGAAGTCTTCAGCATTCTTCTTACAATAAATAAAACTCAGTCCCACATAACAGACATTTATTGTGCCCATTATATGACACCAGCAGACCATGAAGCATATCTTAACAAACTAACAAACTAACATTCCTCACCATAGAATGTAACACTATGCTCTTGGGTAATTTCAGTTATCCCTCCATTAACTGAGGAGCCTATATCAAACAAGTATGCGCAGAGATTCCTGGATTTCATTAATGCCAACTCTTGGACCAGCAAGTCCACATCTCTATATGAGGCATATGAGGCTTTAAAATGTTAGACCTGGTTCTCACAAATAAAACCTGCCTATGCTTATGCTCAGGGCTCACAGTTACCAAATCACTGGACCAGTCTGACCATTGCACAGTAACATTTACTTTAGATGCGAGATGTTGGTTAATTCAAAGCTCCTCCAGCTTCAGCGACTGTTCTAAGGCAAATCTAGCGACCTAATGAAATTCACACACCTTCCTCATCTAGATGACCCTTCTTCACACAATGTAATTTTCATGGATAAATTCTATGCCCATCTCCAAGTAAGAACTGATGCTTCAGTTCTCGTGAGACATATAGTGTCAAATGCAAGAAAAAGCTCATTTGGTGGAACCCAAGCATCAATAAATTATACAATAGGAGAAAGACATCACTAACCCATAAAAGCAAACTTAATATCCTATCACCTAAGGAAGAGTTCAAAATGAGAAACAAAGAACTTATAAACAAAATCAAATTCTCCAAGATCAAGTACAAATTGTGAAACGCCACCAGAAAAGCTTTCTTCAGCTATGTCAAGAACCTAAGAAATAAGAACAGACAGTGTTTGCTCTAATACAAAATCATTTCATATACTTGCTCCTGAGTTCATTCACAACATTTTAGTGGGCAAATTCAGCTCATACTTTATCCCCTATCTCCCTCAAATTACTTACAGCATATTATTATGATTACAACACCCCCTCAAGTCACCTTTGAGCAAGTCCTAAGTGCTCTCTCCACGGCTAAAAATACTAGTTCCATAGGCCCTGGCAATATGTCAGGCTGTCTTCTTGTCAGTGCCATGCATTGCCTTGTTTACTCATTATTATACCTATTCATACTCAGCCTCTCCACTGGATTTGTGCCAGACCTCTGGAGAACTGCTGTAGTCATCCCATTCCACCAAGGGGACCCATGACTGGTCCCGGCAATTATAGACCTATCAGCCTCTCTAGTCTTACCTGTACGGTAATGAATTACATAATTACTGGCCTTATAAACAAAGGCATAGGCAATCTTCAAAACCTGGACCTTAAACCAATTTGAGTTTGTTAAATTTGCATCCTGTCTCTTTAACCTAGTGGACATTTTTAAACAAATCATTAGGGCATCTGACTTTGGTAAATCAGTTCACACAGAATACCTGAACTTTGCCAAAGCCTTCAATACCACTCCGCAATCATGCATCATTAGTAAGCTAATGCAATTAAATATAACCCCCTGTGTTATGCAGCGGATAGCAAACTGTCTCACTGAGACAACCCAGACTGTTAGTTTTGAAAACAGCTGTCATCTGAAAGAGTGGTTACCAGTGGTTTGCCTCAGGGATCAGTCTTGGGAGCACTCCTGTTTGGTGTCTACTTTTCTGATATTAAAGCAAACACTAAAGGTCAGTGGCTAATGACATTTGTCAATGACTACAAACTTGAAGCTGTCATAAATACCTCAAAAAATGTACAAATTCTCCAGGAGGGCCAAAACCATACTTACAAGTAGTGCTTGGACCATGGCCTCAAACTAAATGCCAAAAAATGCAACTGTGTGCCCTTTGTCAAACCTGGGCACTCCTGCTCCTATCACATAGGTGACACCCCCTAAATATTGACCTGGTTATTAGGGATTTGGGCACCTTTATTGATAATGAACTATTCTTTGACCAGCATGTGACCACTGCTGTTAGGAATTCCTTTTACAAAACCAGACTAATCACCAGGAACATGTTTTTTAAATTCAAGCAAGTCATTGTCCCCCTCAGCTCCTCACTTATCAGACCAATATGTTCCTTTTGGTACATATTTGACTAGGCATATGAGCCAGCATGAGGAACCACAATATTTTTTTTACCAAAAGAAATCAAGGGCATGTCCTCCTTGAGTTACCCTGATTGTCTGAAAGTGCGCTAACTCTTTTCCATTTCCTACTGATTATCTAGAGGAGATCTCTGCCTTGCCTATAGAGCCTTGAAAGATCCAATTTTGGTAACCTCCTACACATCCACAAAACTAATTGCACCCTAAACACCTGCTCAAGAGACCTAAACTTTCACCAAAACAAAAATAGGACTTGTTGGTGGGATAGATATCATTCACAGAGAATACGTCTTTTATGGAAGAGGCGCCCCTTAGAGATTATGAAAAGTAAGTCCAGGACCCTTTTTAAACATAACCTGGATGATTTGATGGGCAGTCATAGATGCAGCTCTGGTCTGGTACCTCCAGTCCTTTTGAAAAAGGTCCACAACTGAGTCAGGATCTGATATTAATTTCATATCTTGGTAAACAGTTGGAATCATTGTCTAGGCTGCAAATGATCCACCGCATCAGCAGCCTAGCATGAACTTCTGAATCTAATCGATTAAAACTCTTTACTAATCACTATATAGCTTGAAGAGTGGCTCACTTTCATCACAACTGTGGAGTACTGAGCCCCTGAAGTTTAAACAGTGAGTGCTTTACTGCAGTAGTTTTGGCTGCATTATATTTAATGCTGCCACATGCTTTGCAGACTGCAGTTTGGAATTTTGCTTTGGATGTCTAATGTTCTGTTGTTTGAACGCTGTCTTACACATGTGCTGCTATTTTTCTTCTTCTTAAACTGAAGGTTGCATTACCAAACGTCTTGCAAATGCTGATGCCTGAAACATTAATGCCTTGCTACATGAATATTGTATTGTTGAAAGTTTACCACCCTGTTATGGATGCCTGGCATGCCTGAAATCATGCTACTTGAATTTTGTAATGTAGGATCTTTTTATGTGGTAATCTTTGATGCCTGACATTATTTAATTATGTTTCTGTTTAAATCGAAGGATTATAGTACTGCTATTCTAACTTGTTTATGACTGAAATTTCTGGAATAGAAAAGTTAAACAGGAAATAATTTTTTGTTTACATATCCGTGTCTGTCTGGTTTGTGACTGAGCCAAGATTCCATCATAGAACATGATTACTATATCTCCACATGTAAGACCATAATATGTTTTGATACAGTGGTTCATCAGAAAGTCATTAGCATTTTTATAACAAGTTCTAAGAAACTAGAGATAAAAGCATGCTCCAGTTAGCAGTGAATGACAGGTTAAATGGTTGCATTAGTTTTGTCTTGTGATATACTTTTTTAGTTCATTTTAAAATAATTACTATTTGATATTTCAAGTTAATATCACATTTAAATGAAATGGTATGTCAGTGTATTCTTTAACTTTCAACCCTAACTACTAGCCACACTGTAACACACTGTACATTCCACCACCTCCTCTATCCCCATTCAATTTCTCCTCCTCTCCTTCTCTCCCACTAACTGCTCGCATTTGATATCTTATTGATACAGCACCCATCAAATCATTTAACCTTGCTTTCACTCTTTTCCTGACATTCTCTTCATGTGATCATCCCATTAGCCTGTACTCTCAACTATGAAATAGCATGCACTCTCTTCCTTCGTTATTTTTTTTCCTTTATCTTCTCTCTTTCTTATTTCCTTTGTCTTTGTTTGTCTTAACATGGCTTTACTCTTTAATTTTTCTTATTGTCTCAATGTAATAAATATCTTACTTCCAAAATCTGACTAACTCCTTTAAGTCCTGTTTTCCTCTTTGTCTAAGTCCCATCAATAATTTAGTGTCAGTTTCTATGACATGTTTTTCTGTTATTATATCAGATTTTGCAGATATGTTCTATGTTTTTCTGAAATGCTTGTTGTTAAATCATATAACATTTTTATTTGCAAGTTCATTGAATTTGTCTTTGTAAAGTCTTTATCATTTTTTTATGTGGAGCTTTTCTCTTTGGGACACTGCTGAAAACGGATCTTGTTTTATACTGAGACAGACAATCCCAGCAAGCAAAAGCAATAACTAAATAATTAATAAATAAAATGCATTTATTAAATGATGTTGCATGTGTCCTCGATACACGACACTTAATAATTTGCGCATTTACTTTGGGTCGGCCACTTGAGTAATGTCATTTCAATGCTGATGTAATTATTCATTGAAGGCTTAATCCCATTATTTTATAATAATGTATACTCGTCTTGTGCTGGTGTGAACTGCAATTAAACTAATGACAGATTTTGTTCATAAATACAATTATTTGGTTTATATTTCATGATTAAGCAGAAAATTGAAGGATTCATGATTATTTGTTGATCACTATTTGTCCAATAGAAAAAAACAGCAAAAATAAAATCCCTGAAAGCCACCTTCAGCAAAAAAGACTTTAAGATTTTTTGCAGAGGGGGAGACCCCACAACCCCCGTAAATTATATATATCAGTGCTATGGTTGCACAGCAAAGCCATTGTGCTGTTGTCATTCGGACATTGTTTGGCTCAGTCACACATTCCCAAAATGTAAAAACTGTAATATGGTTTGCTATACCACAACTAAGGAAAAATGAGGTTCCTGAGGTCAGGACTCTCTGTAGCTATGCCACCAGACTGATGAGTAAACAAAATAATGAAGCCTTATCTTGTTACCTCAAGATGAGCAGATTATAATCATTGTTATTTCAGACATAGTAAGCATGTAAACAATTTCATTAGTTTCATAGTGAGACAGAGGAAAATGCTTTATAAAAAATACAATATACTACAGAACCACAAAGCAGTCATTATGGCAAGAAGTGTAATTATATGAAATATAATTTTCTGTACTATTATATCGAATATAATTTTTTATGTGTTGGGATTACACAATGCCAGTTAAAATTCGTTATAAAACTAATTTATTCACAACTGCCAGAACTTGTTAGTATGGGCTTTTGTCTGAGATCCAGTATGTTGTTTTATAAATTAATATAGCTGCCAGATTCCATGTTATTGATGTCATCTATATCCATCCATCTACAACCCCTTTCTCCCATTTTTACACATGGAGTCAGGGTGTCACATTAACTTTGATAATCATCTAGAGCCAATGTCCCCACTTCTGGATGCTGCAGGTGTTCTTCATTACCACATACATGCATGCCCACCTACAGCCAGTTTAGTGTGTCCAGCTGTCCTACTGCATATGTTTCTTATGACCGTGGAAAAAGGTTTACTAACTGGAGTAATACTCATGGATTTAAAAAGGAAGTTGGAGTTGATCAGTCATACTGTACTATTAACTAGACTGCAGGGACTGGATTTTGAGGAAGAGCCTGTCAGATGGTTTAGCAGACAAGTAGAAGATAGGACATTCAGCTTAGTTTATTGAATAAACAGTTCAAACATAGGGACTTTCACATCTGCAGTCCTGTAGGGCTCGGTTTTAGCGGTCATTCTATTTTTTTACAGCCTGGTTCTACTCAAGTGGCTAGAAAATTCAAAGAGGTTCAAAGGGGCTTTCAAAATGACTTCACTAAATTATGGTTAATGTCATCATCCAATAAACTAGTGCTGAATCTTAAAATGTATTGGTCATATACTAAAGCAAGTGTCATATAAGGGTCATATTCTAAACAACAAACCTTTAGAGTTAGCTAAATACCTTATATTATACAACGCCAAATTAAACATTTGTTGATGCAAAAAGTGTTGTTTCTGCATTGTATTTTATTAATAAGAATGCCTCTCTGAATTTTTTCTCAGAGCTGAAAATCTCTGCCATTACATCAAAGATGGAACCCACAATTCCTCACTACCTAAAGTAGTGTATTGACTACTGTATCCCCATGCTAAATGCATCACTATTAGTTTCTGACTTCCTAGAAAGATGAGATGCTATGCTCACTGAAACACTTTACATTGAAAATTAGCATGTGATAAAGTAGTAGTGAAATCACCAGTAAGAAGCTGCACCTATAAAGAGGTAAGCTGTTTTGCTTACCCACAATGCTTTGTAAGTGTGAATTAATCACTGCTCATTGCCAACCACAACATAATTCTATGGGTGTAGTTACAGAGAAAAAAATGAGGAAACAGTGAAACTAAAACAATCAAAAGGAGATAAAAATCTTCATTTTTTTCACAAAATAATGCAATAGTGTATCACAAAAAGTTTAAATGGAACTGAAATTAAATGTAAAACAAAGATGCTTGTGAAAGTCACCATTAACCTTTAAAAAGATCCTGTCCATGGTATTTGGTGTAACAAAGATACTGAGTAAAGGTGTCATGTTTAAAATCCGTTAGAAACAAAAGTCGTCTAACTCTTATTAAGCAGCAGATATACCATGGACATTGCCCTTCAGGTATCATGTTAAACCTTTATTGATAATCTGATGAAATACCTTTAAGTAAACTATAAGCTTACTTCTTTCCTGGCAACAAACTCCAAAAGAACCACTGGTCTAAAACTTTTTAAGCAGTTTGAATATGTTTACTTTATTTTCAGATTTTACAGTGGTTAAGTTGCTCAACATTTGAATATAAAGGTTAATTTTTGTGTGCATATACAATATTGATCTTATCATGTTGGACACAATCTTTTATATGTCTAATAACTATTGTACCAGCTCTTTGTTCAAATTTTGTGTTAGAGGCTGAGACAGACTCATGGTGTCCTTGTAGCATCAAATTTATTGGGAATATTGACCAATATTCCGGAACCTTCCAATAATGATGCTATGTTTGTTACAAAATTTCTTTACTACTCAGAGTCTGACACTGGGTAACACTATAAACAAATCTGGATTCAGAATTATTCAGCGTAACATGATTCAACATTGTTGTGGTGTTTTAGTCTGTATGTTTGATCTCCATAGATATCTCCATTTATAAATGTTAGGGATGGCTTGTGTAAGTGCACAGGTCATGATTCAGAAAAACATGTTTACATATGTGGATAAGAGCCAAATAGCATAGGCAAAATTGACCAATATGGCCCAATACTCATTAACTATGCAGTGGGAATGATGCTACGTGGTGAGGCCTGAATAAGTGGGAAATCCTCTGTTGAAAATAGAACAGGTCACACAATAATCTGGACAGTACTGTGACAATCATGTAAACTCATGAGCCCAGTAACATGCATGTAGTGTGCTTCTGTTTATGTATGTTCACACATACAATGATATGCTGCTATGAGCACAGCTGGGACCCCACATAATTGCTACACAGCCAATGAATGGGCAATCAGAAATTCACCCTTGGTTTGGCTCCTATGTCTGTGATGGATACAGGCAGTCGGTAAATCGCCACCTATAAAAATCAAATTTGTGGGTCACATTTGGGTTGCACAGCTAGGCTTATAAGGACCCTAGGGTTTGTAAGCCTAGTATACACCTATGAACCATGTCAGCCCAGTCTGCATCACCATGCCACCGGTGGGAATCTCTAGTGGTAGAGTGGGCACTAAGACAGCCCAACCTGAAGTTACAAAGTATATGACACATAATACAAAATAAAGCTCCAAGTAATTGTTTAAATAATTAGCAGCAGTGTAAAACTGGGCAGTGAGTCAAGTGCCTAACAGATATGCAGCTATAACATCAGTATACCTTGATATTTGGATGGCCTTTTTCACCTCCTCTGGCAAATCAGCCTCCTCTCCTCTATTTTAGCAAATGCTGAAAAATAGAAAAAAAGAAAAGTGGCCGTGAACATCCTTAGCCATATATAGCTGAACAAGAATGCCTATTTATGTACAAGCAACAGGCAACCGCCAGTCACTACTGGTACTACTACTTACTGTAGAAATATGTCTCCCTCTGCTAATGACTTCATTACTTTGGCTAAGAACCTCATGGTGGTGCCTTTATAGATCACTCTAATGATGTTGTCACAGCTCATCAGGACAGGTGATCCTTGTGACATCACTTACCACGCTGGCAAGGCAATGCCAGGCATCCACTGTGTACTTGCAGACTTAGCCCCTTCCTCAGCAGGAACTCACTATGGTATTGATGCAGGAGGTACAGCAATATTTTAGTCTCTCTCCTGTATCACATGTGACCTGCTGCAGACTCAGACCCTTCTGAAGTCATGACCACTTCACAGGTTGTTATCAAAATGAAAAGTATAGCAGATTCATGTTGGTGCATGCTGCAGGAATCATGTAACATGCATCCATGGGCAGCATATCAGTGCAACATTGCCACTAAATAGTCAACTGTCGACAACACTGTTGCCTGGTGTTAGTGGGTCAGGCAGGGTGGACAACAAGGTATTGACTCTGTACATAGCATGGTGGCACAGCACTCTTATCATCTGTGAGGTGGATGTCAAGAAGCTCACTGCCTTGTGAAAGTCATGGACCTGCCCATGTATGCACACACACACTGCTTCGCAGTCTTCAATGCATGTGCGCTGTTAGGCAGAAGCCTCATTTTGAATTGTAGGGCTGATATGCATTGCACTAAAATATGTGTGCTTCAGACATTTACTTTAAATTGCCTCGTTAGAAGAACTATTGCACTACAAGTCACAAAATGGCACAATATAAACAGCTGCTACCACTGCAGTGGTCATTGTGGGAATTTTCTCATGAACAGTGAATAGATCATGATGGCAATATTTATATTGGTCTACAGTGGGAGGAACTCTTCTACATCTGCTCTGGTAACGGTAACCAGAGCAGTGGCAGGTGAAGAAAATGACTGTATAACTTCATGATTCTTTTATTGTTGTGGCATTACTTCTCAACTTGCTGATAGGGGGATGGTGAGCACAGGAAGGGCTTTGATTGATCTTTACATTAAATATGTACATTGATTTACAAATTGCAGATGTGTGGAGCATCTGCAGTGGTAAGGATGCACAGGACCGCAGCAGGTAGGATGACCGACTGGGTAACTGTAAAGATTCTTTTATTGCTGAGGGGGTTGCTGGCATGGGGATAGGCAGCACAGAAAGTGCTGCGATTGATCTTTATATAAAATAAGCACATTAATCTACAGATTGCAGATCTGTGAAACATCTGTAGTGGTAAGAATGTACATGTCCTTGGCAGGTAGGATGATTGACTGGAAGATTGATTTGAAGATTCTTTTATTTTTTAGGGGGTTGCTGGCGTGGGGATAGAGACTACAAGAAGGTTTGAACTGATGAATGAGAAAACAAAGCACAGATGCAGACAGTGATAGCCCACCAGATGTCTGGCTGTGGAGTTTCTACCTTTTTTAAACTTCTCCAAGTCTTTTGAGTTTCTAATACCATGATGGGAACAGACTCCATTCCTAAGTAAAAGTATGATTAAAGTTCATGAAATTAGTATTATTTCATTCTTTAATGTCAGCCAAAAGTGCTCTTCACAACACCCGCAATGTGCCCAGTAATAACTCCTTCTACAATTCATATGGACTTACATATTTTGGTAGCATATCCAAGTATGATTGTAAATTCTTTTTATAAGACCAGCTGCTTCTACTGCTATTGAAACTGTTAGGATATCCTTCTTCCACATTGCCCTCATTTCTGCCTGCAAATCCTGGTATTTTATAACCTTGAGTCTCTCTGTACATAAGACACTGTAGTCACTGGGTGTAGCACTTTCAATGATCAATGCTACCTTTTTCTTCTTTTCATGGACTAGCATATCTGGTTTTCTCGCATCTATTTTTTGACTGTTGGTAATGGGTGATCCCATGTGATATAAGCATTATCATTTTCTATAATGCTTGATGGCTCATGTTTCCAGTGTTTTTCAGCTACTAAAATATTATAATGTTTGCACAATCCCCAATGCAACAGTCTTGCCACATTATTATGCCTTTCAGTATACAGCCCCTCTGCCAGAAGTATATCACAACCTGTGACAAGATGTGCGACTGTTTCCAATTTTGTTTTACAAAACTGACATTTGTCTGTTTCTCCCACGTGTTCAATGGACTTTGCAAACCAATGTGTATGTAGTCCACTATCTTGGGTTGCTAATATTAACCTTTCGTCTTTTGGTTTAAATTCACTTCTCCTAAACCATTCCTGTGTTCGATCCTGATCAACATGAGGTTGTCCCAAGAGTTTTCTATACTTGCAACTATATTTATGCATTTTCCACATTTCTTGCATTCCCATCTGATCCTTCACCTTATATTCTTTCTTTTGTTTTTTGGCACATTCAGTTGCTGCCTGATTTTTATCTACTTTTGTAGTGATTTCCATTCCCACTTGACACTGATATGCTTCTGCTTAACTAAGCAGGAAAGTCATCTTATACTTATACTCCTCATGTTTTAAAACTTTCACTATGTTTAGATCTTGTGAAGTAATCAGTAGATATGTATGCAGGGTTCCTATTACGTTGTTGAATACTTGAAACTTCGAACCTGAGAACATCGAACTCAGATGTTCGAAGTTTCAAGTATTCAAACCTAAAAAAATAAATAAAAATCTACAACCTAACTGTTGCAAGCAGGTGGGCAAGCCCCTCTGCACCCCACACCCCCCACTCTTTAAATATACCAATTTTTATTAAGTGTAGCAATCACGGATAGATGGTTATTAGAGACAAACTGGAATGTTCTCTTCTCTCTATAACTTTGGGACCATTTAATGGTATTGAAGCCAAAGTTAAGTTTAGCATGCTTGTTGAGCAGAATATTGTAGTTAACAGTTTCAACTGCCATGGTCACATCCATAAAAATAGCTATAGTTTGACTGAGGTCATCATTAATGTTATAGCACACACAGATGGTAGCATACAGCAAAGCAGTTGTAGTGCTGAAAGCATTTCTGAATCTATGTTGTTTGTCTGATAGAAGGCCTAAATTATTTATGTGCTTAAGTAGCTATTAGTAAAGAAGTTTTTCAAAACTTTTAACAAGAGGGCAGAGAGAAGAAATAGGCCACAAGTCCTCATGGGCTTTAGGGGAGGGTACTTTTGGAATAGGAATGATAATGGAGTGTTTTAAAGCTGGAAGGAGTATACTCATAGTAAGTAATAAGCTGTAGATGGTTTTAATAAGAAAATAGAGTGAAGCATTGGTTGTTTAGAGGGAGATTATAAACGAAAAAAATCACAAAGAAACATAAACAAAGACTTCCTCTAAATGGAAGGTAGCTGCATATTCAGCAGGGGGGTAGAGGGGAATTGGTGCAGCATTATTTAGTGAGATTTGGAGATTATTGGAGAAACTTAATTTTTTTTCCAATATGAAGGAAAGGAGGAAGAATATGTAATTTTCTGTAGAGTTACATTTGTTAGCTCCTTTATCTTTACTGTGGGTATGAAAGTTGTTAGAAGTCTGTTTACTTAAGACTTCCTTAAGATATTTCCAAAACTGTTTGGGATTACAGTAGCAAATAAATGTTTGTTATGTAAATACAGGGATTTTGCAGAATTAGTCATTATTGTAGTTTGTTTTCTTAAGATGACTTAATTTTGAATGGTGATTTCTACCATTCAGGTTTTATTTCCATGTACCCCAGGCAATGCCCCTTTGCTTCATGAGTTACCCCTTGAAAGCCATAGCCAGACCTGTTCTGTAAGTCTTCTGAGTACACATGGGAGCAGTGTGTCCTGAATAGAGGACAGTGTTAATGAAGAAAGATACAGCTACCGTAGGATCATTAGAGGTATATAGGTGAACAAGCTATGAGATTAAGGACTGAGAATGGGAAACTGATGATCAGGATAGGGCAGTCTCATAATGATTTGAGGTGGAGGTTTAGTGGACTTGAATAACAAAGAAGAAAAAACTGGGCAATGGTCACTTATAGAGTTGGGCAGATTGGTTGTATTTGTAAAGTAGTGGGCTATGTATGTTTGACATTATAAAGATCAAAATAGGGGAAATCTACCTCCACAAAGAGTCCAATCACCAGTGGAGTCCTCCAGGGTTTGATGATGGGACTTCTCTTGTTTTCGACCAACATGCATCCACTGAAGTAAGAAAGTCCTGTATTGCAAACCTATAAACAAAGGGATTACTTCTAGATCTAGAGATGTCATGGTCTTCCTCCACTTATCCCTCATTATGTCAGGTCATTGAGTAAAATGCCCCTTTTGGCACGTATCTATCCAGACACATGCAACACCTGAAATGCCCACAGAGGTACCTTTCTAAAACTATACAAAACCTAAACAATATGTCTGACATGGACTGACTCAAAGGCCTATAACTGTACTTGGTATCCTACAAACTGCTAAGTGGTGACCTGTGTCCATCATAAAAGGCATCCTCCAACCCAATACTGATGGACCTACTGCACATCAACAAGTCAAATACTCAGTCCAGGAGTCTAACCTCTTCAACAACATCAACAGAATGGTTTGGAGGTACATGTGCATCTCAGAGAGGATACCACTGCACTGGAAAAGGCAGCCCAGCCATGTAAAACAAAGCTCATTGCTGACAATATTCAAGTGCAACTTGAATCTATGGATGAGTAATAATAAATTTACACCAGAACTTCCCCCGGCACTATTAATGGACAAAGGCAGCTCCTAAATGTTTTGCCCTATGCATGGGTTCCCTCACATTATCTATGATTTGATCCCAGTAATTCTTATTGGGGGTAATATATAATTATCGATCTAGGATAAGAAAGGCTAATCTAATATCTAATTTGATATGTTAATTCCAGTATCAAAAGGGAAATTGTCTAGGCTTAAAATAACAAATAAAAAAAAATACTCAGAAAGATAGACGTGATAAAAGCAATATGCTGTATCAGAACAGATCAGGATCTATCGTGCACTATTGAAAATAATAAACTAAAAAAATCAGTGCAGGCAGAAAAATTTAAAAGATATGCAGATAAATATAAAGGAAAAGTACAAAATAAGCAATTTATTAATGATCCAAAAAAGTTTTATAGAGAATTGGGAAACAAGGCAAAAGGAATTCAAAGACCACAAATAAAGAAGAAATAGATATATTTTGGAGAAATATCTATGAAGATTCTGTGAAACATAACAAAGATGCTAAATAGATAGAAGAAGTAAAAGAAAGATTAAGAAGTTCAAATGTACAGAATATAAAATGGGATGAAATAATGGCCAGAGAGATTGAAACAAAGTTAAAAAAAGCTCCTAAATGGAAAACCCCAGGCACAGGTGCAGTACCGAACCTCTGGGTAAATGCATTAACATAGTACATACTTATATTCACACCCCAGACACCAACCTGGTTAACAACAGGAAAAACAATACTCTTACTTAAGAGCAAACCTGCAAGCTATCCTAAAAACTATAGACCAATAACTTGCCTTCCAACAACGTGTAAACTATACATTGGAATTGATGCCAAGAGAGTTTATAGTCATATAGAAGAAAACTCAATCATGGCAATAGAACAAAAGGGTAACAAAAGAAAGTCATATGGAACAAAAAGATAATTTATTGTTGAATAAAATCATACAGGAAAACTGTACAAAGGGGAGGCATCTAAGCATGGCATGGCTAGATTACCAAAAAGCGTTTGACATTATCCCACATTCATGGATAAAAGAGTGCTTAAAAATGTATAAGATATGCCCTACACTGATCAGTTACATTACAGTGACCATGAAACAGTGGCAAGCCAGTTCGCAGTGAATCCATGATAAAGGATAAATCATTATTCCAGGGATAAAAATCCAAAGGGGGATATTCCATGGTGACTCTCTGTCACTGTTGCTCATTTGCCTTGCCCTTAACCCATTAAGCTGTCTTCTTAGCAGATTAGGTCATGGCTACAATTTGACTCCCAGAAAGCAACAAAGTGTAGAGACTTCCCATCTCCTCTCTGTGGATGATTTAAATCCGTATAGTTCATCAGAAGAGGAACTGAAAGCACAACTGCAAGGAGTCAAACTTTTTCAGATGATATAAGAATGTCATTTGGTCTTGATAAATGTGCAAAAGAAATCTTTAAAGCAGGAAAGCTGCAGCACCAAGAAATAACTTGAGCAAGAGGGAGTGTGTAAATATTTGGGAACTGGTGAAGGGTTGATGCTAAGATGTGAACAAATGTGAATAAAACTTAGTAAGGAATATTTTAGAAGACTAAAATTAATACTGAAAACAGCATTGACATCTAGGAACAAAGTCCAAACTATAAACCAATTTGCTTTTCCTGTCTTAACTTACAGTTTTGGAGTGATTGACTGTCCCAAAAGGTGTTGGACTGGTTGGACAGGAAAATAAGAAGGCTGCTTCATGCTTATCAAATGATTTATAAAAATCGGTGTATGCCAAGATTATATATTCCCTGTTCTGAAGGAGGCACGGTCCTCCTTGAAACTGATTACATGTATAGATCTGCAATTGTAGGACTGCATACATGGATTCCTATTACGTTATCGAAGTTCTGAAACTTCAAGCACCATAAGTTCGAACCCTTATGTTTGAAGTTTCATAACTTCGATAACAATAAAAAATAAATACATAAATAAATAAATAAATAAAGTATTGCAAGCAGGGGGGCAAGCTCCCCTGCACCCCCACATGCCCCGCTCTTTAAATATGCCAACTCCGAGATCGGGCTACAATGCGGTAAAGGGAAATCTTTCCTTTCCGCACTGTATTGTGATCTCAGAGTATATATATTTAAATATTTGAATAACCAGTCTGGAGGTGTGCACATCCTTTATGAATATGGAAGCACCACTGCCTTTGGAGCTTCGGTCCAAGTTATGCGGCCGAAAGGTGTGAAATGAGTTATAGCCTGGTAGTACAAGGGTGCTTTCTGCTGCCTTGAACCAGGTCTCTGTTACAGCACAAATGTCGATGTTCTCCATTTTAAGGAGTGCTTCAAGCGAGGGCATTTTGAGATTTAAACTTCTAGCATGGAGCAGCATGACTCTCAGATTGCATTTGTTTGTACCTGTTATGGTGATAATTTGGTCTTTTGAACACCACCTAAAAAAGGCACTATAGGTGTGGCAAGAGCCTTGGCCAGTATCCAGAAGCCCAGTGGTGACAGATGCAGGCCATCTCTGGCAAAGCATTGAGGTCTGTCAGTCATGCCATCCCAGGCAGACAGATACTGGATCCCCTTAGAATGACACCAGAAACTTAGCCAAGTGTTAAAATCAATCATTTTCTGCTTGTACTGTGGTATCATTCTGGGTGATGGTAGGATGCTGCTCAGGGCTAGAGTCATATCCGCCTGGGCTACATAATCCAAGAACTCCTCCATGTCTGTGTTCATGTAGTCCAGGGAGGTAAATCTCAGGTCATTCACACCCACATGTACAATGACAGAGTCATATTTGTACCTGTTGTTGAGGGACCTGAGTGTGTGTGCGTTATGTGGCGGATCCTGGGGCTTGACAGGCAGCTGACTGTTACTTTCTCCTTATTCACCCTAGTGAGTGGGACATTAGTGTGCCTCACTATTGTGTCACCTATGACTAGTGTGTTGGGCCTGCTGTTTTGTCTTAGGGGCTTTGGTTGAGTGGCACATTGTTTAGGAGAGTTATGTGTCTTGTGATTAAGTGTTATATTGTGGTGGTCAAGTGTCTTCTGCCTTGGAGGTCTCTGCTGTTTGGGTAGATTTTTATTGAGAGCCTCTGCAAAAGTGGGTGTGTGGTTTGTGTTTTTGTGTGAAGGCAGTGCTGGTGTTTATTCTTGAGGTCCAGATGTGTTCCATCTGGTGTGCTGCAAGTATTGACCTTCACCTCTTGACCAGCTATTCTGGTCTTGGCTGGAGAGTGTGTGGCTTCCAATTTGGATATATAAGTGCATCTCTCACAAGTCTGAGTGTTGGGAGGTAAGAGGAGAGGGTTGTAAGTGTTCATGAGGCAGTTGCTACATTGCCTCAGGATGCTCATGTTCACCAGGTTAATAGGAGAAAGCACCGAGAACTGACCTTTAGACATGCCTGAAGGGGTGGGCATTAATAATAAGTACTGGATCTGTTTCCTTGTAAAACATTTAGTGCTGGTAACACTTTTGTGGGCTACAATAATTGCTACAAGAAGTCCGGTAAAGTGCTAAACTAATAAGCTAGTAAAGGTGCAGGAGGGGAGAGAACTAGCAGATCTAAGACTGAAGAGCAGACTTTGACACCGCTCAGAAGCTTAGAAACAGTCCTGGATACAGCAAATCTGTATCTGGACTAGATTAGTAACAGGAAAGGTGGGAAACAAGCGCAGATGTGGGCTTTTAAACCAGAAAGTTGAAAGAGATGGAAAAAACTATCAAATGGCCAATAAGCTACAATTTCTGTGGCAGAAACCGCTCCTCTTGTGGTAGATAGGCTACATAGTACTTACCACTCCCACTGATAAGCTAGAAGGCTTCCCTCCAACACAGAAAGGCTGGGGGGCTCAGAAGCTTACCAACAGACCTGGATACAGCAAATCTGTATCTGGACTAGACTAGTTACAGGAAAGGTGGGAAACAAGTGCAAAGTGGGCTTTTAAACCAGAAAGTTGAAAGAGATGGAAAAACTGCCCAAATGGTCAATAAACTACAATTTCTGGGCCAAAAGCTGCTCCTCTTGTGGTAGATAGGCTACCTTCTGTCTTTAATCCACAGTATACAATGAATATCAGCTGGCAATTTAATTCTATCTGAAGAAGTTGTTGTAAATTAATCTGACAAAAGTTCACCTTTTTATATTTTTAAGTGCTGAAGTAAACTGTGTCCCTATTTTCTATCTTCTTACAATGACTCTTTTTATTTAGTGATATTAATAATGTCAGATGGGGACATAGTGCTTTTGTAATTAATACACACACACACACACACACACACACACACACACACACACACACACACACACACACACACACACACACACACATTTATCTATATATTGTATATAAAGGTTCACTATCAAAATCCTGAGTTAAACAGATTTGTTTGCAAAGATTTTGAAGTAACATTACCCGACATACTGAAATACATTCATCATTCACCTATGACCACTTGATATTCAGAATTCCTGTAAATAGAATATGAAGTCGAGGTTACGAATAGAGATCACGGCACAGTGTGGCTCAGGAAATTTACCCTTTTCCTCTCTGTAGTGCAATCTCTGAGTTGGACTATAAAATTTGCAGGGGGAGGGTATGCAGGGGGGCTTGCCCCCCCCTGTAAAAATGTGACTTAAAGTGATGTACAGTACTGAACTGTGTACATTTGTACTGCTGGAAGCAGGCAGATAAGTGTCAGCAGGAAAGCATTCAGAAATGTCGAAGCCATTGGTTCTATCTTTTCAAATTGATGTGTTTTCAACATGTTTACCTAACTAACATTCAGGAATTCGGAACGTTTTTCAGTGTTTGTGTACAAAATGTGTTTTGACGTTCAAGATTTTGATAGTAAACTATATATATATATATATATATATATATATATATATATATATATATATATATATATATATATGTGTAGGTTCACTAGACAATCTCGAAATACTGAAATGTCGAATTTCAGTATTTCAAGACTGAATAGTCAAAAGTGCAGTTACGCAAAACTGCACTATCTCGAATGCAGAAATGTTGAATACGCTGCTGTGGTGTCACATTCGTGACGTGCGGTGCGGTTTGTGGATTTAGCTGGGGATTTAGGTAAGTGGTGTTTACGTAAGGGTATTGGGTAGGGATTTTAGTGTGTGTGAGTGTGTGTAGTGGTGGTTTTTGTGTGTTTGTGTGTTTAGTGCGACCACAGAGTTAGTAAGTTAGTATATATATAGATATATAGATATATATATATATATATATATATATATATGTGTAGGGGGTTGTGGGGTGTGCAGCCCCCCCACATGGGGGGTGCAGGGGGCTTGCCCCCATGCTTATATGTAGGGTAGGTGTGTTTGTATGTTATGTTGTGTTTGTGTGTGTTGTTTTGTTTGTTGCAGTGTAGTTAGGTAGGTGTCTGTGTGTTTGTGTGCCGGTGTGTGTGTGTGTGTGTGTGTGTGTGTGTGTGGTCGTGATTGTGGTTTTCGGATATGTGGAATTTCGACTATTCATTCTCAAAATATTGAAATTCAACATAATTTCAGTATATCGAGATTGTCTAGTGAATCCATATATATATATATATATATATATATATATATATATATATCTTTAGAAAGATTCTATCGATGTAACTTCCTATGATCCTATGATATCTCTAGCTATAACTCTCTCTCCCTCTCTCTCTCTCTCTCTATATATATATATATATATAAAATCTGTATCTATATATATATATATATATATATATATAGAGAGAGAGAGAGAGAGACATAGCTATTTCTGTGTGACTCTCTCTCTCTCTCTGTCTATATATATATATATATATATATATATATATATATATTTTAAATATATATATATATAAATATAGATATATATATATATATTTATATATATATATATATATATATATATATATATATATATATATATATATATATATATATATATATATATATATATATATATATAACTGCAGTGGTGGTGCTGCGGTAGCTTTTAAGCCTATGATAAGACATTGTCCTGTTCGATTCTCAGCTAGAGCGTCTTCTGTGTGGAGACATGCGTGAATGTGCATACCTTTGTTGAAGGTTGTGCGTCAGGGCTGGCAACTCGGCACGTAAAAATCTACTGCCAATCATTAGCGGACCGGAGTTCCACTGTGGCGACCCCTAACCGGGAAAAGCCGAAAGACACAACATATATATATATATATATATATATATATATATATATATATAGATATAGATATAGTGTGTGTGTGTATCTACCATTTTATGATTTCTTCATAAGGGCATCTGAAATTATTACAGGGAAATGGTGTTAAAGGAAGTAATTTAGATTTCTGTTGATCAGATTTGCAATACCTGTAGTTCTTAATTTCATTCTTATATCTTCAGGATAAGTTTTGAAATTACTGACATTCAAAATTAAGTCATAAGCTTAAAAAATATTATAAGGAAATAATGGATTTAAAGGGTAGATTCTTTTATAATTTATGATTTGGTTTTAATGGCAGCACTGGGGGCTGGGCAAAAATAAACAGTGAATATGGTATTGGACATTTTCGCCTGACCCTAGCCTTCCAATCTTCAGTCCCACTCCTGGCTATGATAGCTGTTTGTTTCCCATCACTGAGTTAAAGGTTAGCTATGAAGGGCTGTCACTTAGGCAGCTGGAGGTGGCTTAGTCTTTTTCTGTTATGCACTACTCCTTGCTTGGACTTGGCAATGTGGAGAGAAGGGCACACGCAATCAGCTGACTATGAAGGTCATCCCCTCAGTTCCGCATGCAGCATTCCCCTCATCTAACCCACCTCTACTCTCAAAGCATGAGAGGTGAATTCTCCCGTCTCCACCATGGAACTCATACCTACCAATGTGTGTCCATGAGTGTATGCATCCTTCCTCTGTTCCCTTGGAGAGGCAACCAGAGTATGCTGCTCCACTTCTCCCCCTCCTACCTGGTAACTCCAGTGCTGGGGCCACTAAGCTGGTGAACCTGGGTCACAGTTGTGGGTTATTCACTGTGTGGCTTGAAGTCAGGCTTACTTTATTATATTTAAAATTTGAAATGGGGAGTGAAATATTAAAATCTTGTGTCATCATAGATGATGTTTTGATTTACAAGGTCATGTGCTTTTTAGACATTTACTGTTAGTAAAGTTCTTTCTAAATTTTGGGGGACTTTGCTTTTAAGGCTCTGATTACAGCTTAGAGAAACTAATTTAACTGTGTAATTTTTCTGATAAACTCATTGCTGTGATGAACTTGCAAGTGTTACCCTCAATAAATTCTGATTAACTATTATGCCATAATCTTATAATCGACATTTGAAAGGGAAATAAAGTGCTTGGATGCTATTCAAAAAACACTATGCACTATGGAGTAGTTCTGATACAGAGAACAGCTTCATCCAAAGCTCAGTGAAATTCCTAAAGGATTGTATTTAATAGGCAAGACTTTATATGAGACATTGCCCCACTGAATATACTTAGTATGCTGGCTACATGCCACACATGCTAATTACCTGAATCACAAAGAGTACAGCACCTACATACAGCCCGGTTAAAATATGGTAACTTATGGAAATGCATACAAACGGATGGTATACTGTTTGTAACTACTGTTATCTATTTTACCTGCTGATACATTATCAGCATACACATCCAAAGAGCATATCAGTGCTAAAGTAAAAAGCAGTCAATCACCCACTCAGTCCTCAATTGGACAGGAGGAAAATCCTGCTGGCAACAGAGTTCCCTGTGGTGCATGCAAACCTGCTATTACCACGATGCTGCCACGTTTCCAGTAATGGGAACTTGCACAGCAGCCAATCCTCTCAATACTATATTTTGGTAATAACTACAGGCCTGCAATCATGCCCAATGAGTAAAATTGTTTTTATTTATCACTCTTAGGCCTGGCAGCAGACTATAGCACAACCAGGGATGGTGCCTCTCAACTGTCCAGAATTTCACAAGATGTCCAGTTTTTTTTTTGCCTCATATTTTTGGTCAGTTCCTCATAAAATGTGTGTTTTTCTGGCAAATCATTGAGGAGTCAAGTCACTAAACAATGACAGATATTCAAATTTTAGTGTCCATATCCTTCAGAAAATGCAGAATAATGCAAAATCTGTCCCTGATTTTGGGCCTTTGTCCCCCGTTATTTTTGTCTTTCTCCAAACTTCTTGCATGTTTCGAAGATGCCTGTGAGAGCAACTTAGTAAGTATAATATACCTTACAAAGTAGCTATATAGCTACTTATTAAGCTTAGCTGCCTGCCCCTGGCTGTGTTGTTTAGCACTATCATGCTATGCAGTGCTTTCCTTCATTTGGAGCAGGGGAACACTTAGTACAAAGTGGTGCATGTTCTATGTAACATAACATAACATAACATAACATACAACATAAGAAAAATGACTAATAACTTAAAAAATACTATTAGGACTAGTAAGGCAGTGCATGAACTTAGGGAAGCATCAGAAGGTAAGGACAACTACAAATTCTTCTTTAGCTATGTTAGGAAACATAGGAACAACATCCAACATTGCTCTATACTTATCCAAAATGGCACCACATAGTCAGACCCAGTAGACATCACAAACATACCAGCAAACAAATTCAGTGGAAATTTTACCCTGGAAACAACTATCCAGTGTCCATATATCCCTGGGCTCTCAGATCCCCGTTATCACTAAATATCATATACTAAAGAAACTATCAAAGACTAAAAATAGTTCCTTCATGGGACCTGATAATATGTCTGGCTGTTTAATAAACAGGTCCTGGCAGATTCACTCCATAATCTATTCAACCTGTGTTTATCTGCTGGCTTTGCCCCTGAGGTTTTGCATATGGCAGTGATGATGCCACTCCACAAGGGTGGCCCCACTACTGACCTCAGTAACTATAGCCCTATTAGCCCAATGAGTCTTATTTACAAAGCCATGAATTGTATTGTAACTGAACTGATAAATTATTATATTAGAAATCTCAACAAACTAAACCCACAGTAGTTTGGCTTTGAAATGGGTAGATCCTGTCTAATGAATCTAGTCAACTTCTTTGAGGGAGTAATTCAAGTTGTTGACAGTGGACATGCTGTCCATATGGTATACCTTGACCTGGCCAAAGAATTTTATACCATCCCCCATGCTTCCATCATTAGTAAGCTAAATGTCTTGCAAATATATCCCTGTGAGGTAAGATGGATAGCAAATTGGATAAAGGACAGAACCCATGCAGGGTGGGTAGCAGAAGCATCATCAGAGTGAGAAGGTGATCAGGAGTGACCCAAAAGTCTGTATACTGAGACACCTTTTATTTGACATTTACTTTTCTGATCTCCAAACCACTAACCATGACTTCTAGTTAACTATGTTTGCAGGTGAATGCAAACCAGGAGTCAGTGTCAAGTCACTCTATGGCACCCCAGCAGTTCACTATGAACCTATTCTTGTAAATACCTGATGCACAAATAATGGGCTTAAATTAAATTTGTCAGAGTACCCCTCCCCATGACATAATACATAGACTATACATCCTCCAAAATGAGAGTTCTAATAGAGACCTTAGAGTCATCATCATTATCATCAGCCCCCTTTTTCCCATTTTCTACATGGGGTCGGGGTATCATGTTAACTGTCGCCATCTCTCTTAATTTAATGCCACACTTCTGCCTTCTTCAACACTTATGCCTGACTGTCATAGATCTTCTTTCACACAATCCATCCACCTCTTTACTCAACATCCTCGTTTCCTCTTACCTTCTTCCTGTCTGCCCCAAATCTTCTTCACCAGATTGTTTTCTGCTTTTCTGCATGTGTCCAAACCACCACAATCCATTCTCTTTGATTTTTTTCTGCAATTGGAGCTACTTTGGCTTCTGCTCTTATGTCCTCATTTTTTCATCTGTCCCACAGATTGCATCCTATATCCCTTCACAGGCACTTCATTTTCATCATCTCTAGCTTCTTCATCTGCTCTGCCTTTACTGCCCATGTTACTGTACCGTACAGTAATACTGGTTGCACCACAGTCTTGTACACCTTACTTTTCAGCTTCTTTGGTATTCTTCTGTCATAGACTACACTGGACACTCTATTCCAGTTGGCTGCAGCCCCTCAGATTCTAGCTTTGACTTCTTCATTCAGACTTACCTTCTCCTCAACCATCCTTCCCAGATACTTGAAACAATTTACCTGCTCCACTGTCTTCCCTTCTGTCTCAATTCTCAGCTTCTTCTGATTTCCCCAGTTTGCTGCCATTACCACTGTGTTATCTGTGCTTAGTTTCATCCCAAGTGCCTTCAGTTTTGCATTCCATTGATCTATACTTTGCTGGAGTTCTTGCTCAGAGTCTGCCTATAATGCCACATCATTTGCATACAGCAAGTTTGTTGATCTGTCCCCTCCAACCTGTTTGCTAATATAATCCATCACCAGTCTGAACAGCAGTGGGTTCAGAGCTGAACCGTACTGTACACCCACTCCCACTGGGAACCCCTGTGTGAGGCCAAACACTGTTCATACTTGAGTCATTAGGTTCTTGTTGACAAGACCTTGGAATGTGGGTTGACAATGCCTGATCTTTGACTCATCATGTAATAATAGTGGTCAGGATAGTCTTTAAGGCAACTAATCCTCCAAATCTAAAGAGGAAATTGTTCTCTCATCCTCAGCATTTATTAGGCAAATCACTGAATACAATGCCCCTTTTGGGATATGCATGATGTGATAACCCTAGACTGGACCAGTAATCAAGGAGCCTCAAACCCCCATCATATTGGTAATTTTAGAGCCTCAATCCTCACGACTGGCAACAGTGGGGGACATTCACTGAGAGGATGATAGGTACATTGCATTACTTTACATTACTACAAATGGTAGTTTGACTAAGAGCAAAGCTATTAGGAGTGGCCTACACAGTGCCACCAAATAAATAAGCAAGTACTCTCAAAACTTAAACAACTCACACAGATCAGCCAGAAGGAAATGTTTACATATACTTAATAATAAATAATAAAAGAACAAGACAATACTGAATATATATTCACAGTGGCATTAGAGTTCAAAACCACAGGAGATATTTAAAACAACATTGCAGGACAGTCTCAAATCATCATCTTCTTTCGGCTGCCACAGCAGATCACCTGTTTCCATTTCTTCCTGTCCTCTGCATCTTGCTCTGTCACACCAAACACCTGCATGTCCTCTCTCACCACATCTATAAACCTTATCTTAGGCCTTCCTCTTTTCCTGTTACCTGGTAGCTTCATCCTTAGCATCTTTTCCCAATATACTCAGCATCCCTCCTCAGTACATGTCCAAACCAACGGAATCGTGCCTCTCTGGCTTTGTCTCCAAACCTTCCAACCTGTGCTGACCCTCTAATATACTTATTCCTAATCCTGTCCACCCTCGTCACACCCAGTGCAAATCTTAACATCTTTAATTCTGCCACATCAAGCTCAAACTCCTGCCTTTTTGTCAATGCCACTGTCTCCAACCCATATAACATAGCTGGTCTCACTACCCTCTTGTAGACCTTCCCTTTCACTTTTACAGGTACTCGTCTGTCACAAATCACTCCTGATACCCTTCTCCACCCACTCCATCCTGCCTGTACTCTCTTCTTCACCTCTCTTCCACCTTCACCTTTACTCTGAACTATTGACCCCAAGTATTTAAACTCATCCACCTTCGCCATCTCTACTCCTTGCATCCTCACCATTCCTCTATCCTCCCTCTCATTCACACACATATATTCTGTCTTAGTCCTGCTGACCTTCATTCCTCTTCTCTCTAGAGCATATCTCCATCTCTCCAGGGTCTCCTCCACCTGTTCCCTACTCTCACTACAGATCACAATGTCATCTGCAAACATCATAGTCCAAGGGGACTCCTGTCTGATCTCGTCTGTCAATCTGTCCATCACCATTGCAAATAAGAAAGGGCTCAGAGCTGATCCTTGATGTAACCCCACCTCCACCTTAAACGCATCCGTCACTCCCACTGCAGACCTCACCGCTGTCACACTACCCTTGTACATATCCTGTACCACTCTTACATACTTTTCTGACACTCCTGACTTCCTCATACAATACCACAACTCCTCTCTAGGCACCATGTCATATGCTTTCTCTAAGTCTACAAAAACACAATGCAATTCCTTCTGACATTCTCTGTACTTCTCCATCAACACTCTCAGAGCAAAGATCGCATCTGTAGTGCTCTTTCCCCGCATGAAACCATACTGCTGATCACTAATCATCATGTCCCTTCTTAACATTGCTTCCACTACTCTTTCCCATAACTTCATGCTGTGACTGATCAATTTAATCTCTCTGTAGTTACTACAGCTCTGCACATCACCCTTATTCTTAAAAATCGGTACCAAAACACTTTTTCTCCATTCCTCAGGCATCCTCTCACTTTCCAAGATTTCATTAAACAATCTGGTTAAAAACTCCACTGCCATTTCACCTAAACACCTCCATGCTTCCACAGGTATGTCATCTGGGCCAACAGCCTTTCCATTTTTCATTCTCTTCATAGCTATCCTTACTTCCTCCTTGCTAATCCATTGTACTTCATGATTCACTATCCCTACATCATCCAACCTTCTCTCCCTCTCATTCTCTTCATTCATCAACACCTCAAAGTACTCTTTCCATCTCCTCAACACACTCTCCTCACTTGTGAGTATGTTTCCCTCATTATCCTTTATCACCTTTACCTGCTGCACATCCTTCCTAGCTCGGTCCCTCTGTCTAGCCAATCGGTACAGATCCTTTTCTCCCCCCTTAGTTTCCAACCTTTCATACAACTCTTCATATGCCTTATTCTTAGCCTTCACCACCTCTCTCTTTGCCATGCACCTCATCTCCTTATACTCCTGTCTACTTTCTTCATCTCTCTGACAATCCCACTTCTTCTTTGCCAAACTCTTTCTCTGTATACTCTCCTGTACTTCCTCATTCCACCACCATGTCTCCTTGTCGTCCTTCCTCTGTCCAGATGTGATACCAAGCACCTTTCTAGCTGTCTCCCTTACTAGCTCTGCTGTAGTTACCCAACTATTTGGTAACTCTTCACTACCATCCAGTGTCTGCCTTAACTCATCCCTGAACTCCACCTCACCATTACCCTTTTTCAATTTCCACCATTTGATCCTTGGTACTGCCCTCACACTCCTCCTCCTCTTCTTGATCACCGTCATCCTACAAACCACCATCCTATACTGCCTAACTATACTTTCTCCGGCCACCACTTTACAGTCTCCAATCTCCTTCAAACTGGCCCTCCTACATAAGATGTAATCCACCTGTGTGCATCTTCCTCCATTCTTGTATGTCACCCTATGCTCCTCCCTCTTGTTAAAATACGTATTCACCACAGCCATGTCCATCCTTTTCGCAAAATCCACTACCATCTGACCTTCTGCATTCCTTTGTTTAACACCATACCTACCCATCACTTCCTCATCCCCTCTGTTCCCTTCACCAACATGCCCATTGAAATCTGCTCCAATCACCACTCTCTCACCCTTGGGTACAATCATCACCACTTCATCCAATTCACTCCAAAATTTTTCTTTCTCATCCGTTGCACACCCAACTTGTGGAGCATATGCACTAACAACATTCATCATTACACCATCAATTTCCAGCTTCATAAACATCACTCTATCCGACACTTTTTTCACCTCCAAAACACTCTTAGCATACTGTTCCTTCAGAATAACTCCTACGCCATTTCTCCTCCCATCCACACCATGATAAAACAATTTGAACCCACCTCCGATGCACCTAGCCTTACTCCCCTTCCATCTGGTCTCTTGCACACACAATATACCAACCTTCCTTCTGTCCATCATATCAGCTAGCTCTCTCCCTATACCAGTCATACTGTCAACGTTCAACGGTCCGACCCTCACTACCACAGTCCTGGCCTTTCTCCTCTCATCCTGCCTTTGGCCATGTCTTCCACCTCTTCTCCTCCTTCGGTCAACAGTAGCCCAATTTCCACCAGCATCCTGTAGGTTAACAGTACGGGTGGCAGTCGTTGTTAACCCGGGCCTCGACCGATCTGGTATGAAAATGTTTATTGGTGACTGCATGAAATGATTTGGCAAAGTTTTATGCCGGATGCCCTTCCTGACGCAACCCTCCCCATTTATCCAGGCTTGGGACTGGCACAAAGAAATGCACTGGCTTGTGCATTCCCAGTGGCTGGGTTGCAGGACAGTCTCAAATAAATAAATAAAAAAACATCTAAACTAAGCTTCTGTATATTCCTGCCTGAATCTAAGAGAATTATAATATAATCTAAGTACTTACTAATAGAGCAAGGCAGATGTGGTGGTGAACGGTTCTTGTCAGGTCCAAGAACAAATACAAAATGCTCTGTCTCACTAAGAGACTTCTCAAAATAATATTGCAAGTAATACTGCTGGGATAGCTTGCAGGATGACATCACTTCTTGTCATCTGACTTACAGTTCCCAGGCCAAAACTCCGATTTCTAGAAGCTGGCAACATTTAGCATCTACATGTAAAAATATATAGACAAGGGCTTTTCCCTGGAACTTTGGCAGATGCTGGAAGTCATAAAATAATTGCATTCCTTCATGCTTCAAAAGTAGCAATTAGTTCACTCCACAGACAATACAGAAAGCTTCTTAGCACAGACTTTGTGTCTCTAGCTGCCTTGAAACCTGTCAGATAATAACTTTATGGCCTAGCCTATAGAGTAATTTAATTTCAGATATTTTTCTAAAGTTTGCTGGACTGAGGTTAACCTCCTGTATTCCAGTTTCCACTGTTAAAATATATACATTTAAATAGTTACAGTAATGCATGTACATTTCTGTTCTCTTCCAGTAGGGCACACTGTGGTCACATTTCAAACAGCACTTTGCAAATACCTTTTCAACAGACACGTCTGTACAAGCAGTTTAATATACACATGACATACAGCTCTAATACATTTGTAACACAAGCATATTGTATAAATCATTTGGATATTCGCCAATGGCATATAATTATTTACAAAATTCCAGCTAGCTGTACTGGCAGTACCACCTTTTGTCACACTTCTTCCCCCTTCAAGGACTGAAGCTAGTTTTTCAACTGACCCTTGAGAAACATTGCTTGAGAGGGATGAGCCTATCTGTGAATACATTACCCCATACCCTGTCTTGAGATCCCAGCTGCTTTTGCATTGCTGACCCCATTACAGTGTTGCACTGTCATATTATATGCCTGCAACCCAAGGCTCCACCATAGTAACTTGGGATTTTGCTGGCTGGCTCCCTGTAGCCATAGCTTCCCCTCAGACTCTTCCTGCCTCCTACTACAACTACTTAGCATCAGGGCCTCCCTATCATGGTAAGATTTCATCATGTTAACATGGTACAGTTTGTGTCCCTGTCTCCATCCTAGCAGTTCTACCATGTAGTTAGCATTACTGACCTTCCTTACCACTTTGATGGATCCCTCCCAAGCTGCCTGCAGCTTATGTCTGACAGCAATGAGAACCATAACATGCTGCCCCACAGCATACTCTCTAGTTTGAGCATTTGTGTCATACCAGACCTTTTTCTGCTGTTGGACTTCTGCCAGGATCTCCTAGGCCAAGCCCAAGAGTTCCCTGAGCCTTGTCCTGAGATTTAGGATATATTCCAAAACAGACTACTTGTGGGATTCACACTCAGTCTCCCACGCTTCACAAATCAAATCTAGAGGTTCCCTCACCCTATGCCCATACAACAACTCAAATGGTGAAAAAAATGTGGATTCCTGGGGCACCTCTCTGTAGGCAAACAACAGATGGGGGAAATATGTGTCCCATTCCCTCATAAACTGGTCTGCAAATGCCCAGAGAATGGTCTTTAGTGTAGTGTTTAACCTCTCCACAAGACCATTAGTCCGGTGATGGTAGGGTGTGGTCTTTAGGTGCTTCACCCCACAGTGCTTACACAGACAAGCCAGCAAGTCTGACAGGAAATTGGCACCTCTGTCAGTCAGTATTTCTTTTGGGAAACGTACCCTGCTGAAAATCTCTAACAAAGCATTTGTCATCTTTTCTGCCTCGATGGAGGATGAGCCACTGCCCCAGGATATCTGGTAGCATAATCTACTACCACTAGGATATACGTTTTCCTTGTGGAACATGGGGTATTCAGATGTCCCACAATATCCATGGCTACCCACTGAAATGGCTCCTCAGTCATAGGCAAAGGCATCAAAGGAGCTTTCACCTTGTCTCCTGCCTTGCCTACTTTTTGGCACTGCTCACATATCCTACTTTTTGGCACTGCTCACAGGTCCTGCAATACCCTGTTACATCCCTGGAAATTCCAGGCCAATAAAAGTTATGTATAATATGTGTCTTTGTATGCTTTATGCCCATATGACCTGCAAATGAAATATTAAGGGCTATGGCTAGAAGTGTCAGATGGTAGGCTGTGGCCACTGCCATCTGCTTTAATCTCTCACCCTCTAGCCCTCCTTTAGGAGTCCATTCTGTATATAGTAACCCCTTGTCCCAGTATACAAATTCCCCTTTTCCTTGAGAATCAGGCACCTCCCTGACTACCTCCCTCAAGCCTTGTAATGTAGGGTCTGAGAGCTGAGCCTGTCTCAACTCTCTCTCTCTCTCTTTGTAACTCTTCCCAGCTTCCTTTCCACAGGAAGTCCGGTATCCTGTGACATTGGTGCCTCACTATCAGCCTGGGTACTACTACTCACCTCTGCCCTTTCAGTTACTCTGTTCAAGGGACATTAGTACCCACAAGCAGCTGTGGCTCACCTTCAGTCTCACTGCTACAGGGTAGCTCCCTATCTGAAGTAGCCACCTCATTGGTCCTGGCTTCAAGTGTGCTGTCTTTCTGGGTCTCCCCAGGCTACTACACCCACATGCTTGTCTCCAAGCCTGACTGCATATAACTGCATGCACACGTGGTACTGCATTATCAAAATCATTCCCTATCAGAACATCTGCAGGGATATCCTCAAACACACCTACTTCCTTTCTTCCTTTTCCACCCTCCTGGTCAAGATGAACCCTAGCCAAAGGTATTTGGAATAGGGTGCTCCTAAATCTCTGACTGGAGTAGACTGTCCAAGCAAATACTGCTCCTCTTTGAACATTGCAGGCTTCACACTGGTTAGGTTCGAGGCTGTCTCTTTCTTAGCTGTAGCCTGTTTCCCATCTACTAAGTTAGGATATAACCTCTTGTGGTAGTTTGGTACCCTTGCTGTCTACAGACAACTTACCACTGGCATTCTGTTACTCCCACCTGCTGGATCCCCTACCTATTGTTCCCCACCTTGCCTCAGAGGACATCTATATGCTACATGGCTCCATTGGTTACAATTAAAACATTTAACCTTTGATCCTGGGTGTGTACCTGAACTAGTGGCTTCCCCTATTACTGGTTGACTCTGTTGGAGTGGTTTAGGCTGCCCACCATGGGTTCCCTTAGACCCATGTGCAGCACTGATTATCCCTTTCCTGTGCAGTGATGCCCTGCTTGCTAGGTATTGGTCTCCCTTTTTCCCCAACTCATCTGTGATGTTACATTCTCTATCTGACAATCAGATTATCATGTCCTCATGCAAAGTGCCAAGGACTTGTTCTCTCACCAAAAGGTCTGCAACCCCTCAAAAGTGGTGACCTGATACCTACTCTCTCACCTATTAAAATAAGCACCTAACTCAGCGATATATTCACACACACTTTCATCTGCCTTGTGCCTATGCTCATGAGACTTTTCTGTAAGTTTCAGGTGTTAACTTAAAACACTCTAATAAACAAGTTTGCAATTTAAGCAATCAGTATCACACAGTTTAAAACAGCAGTTACAGCTTTACCATGGTGTAAGGGAGTCAGGAACCGTACCCAGAGCCCTTGATCAACATTATATTGTTTACATACCCTTTCAAACATATGAATAAAACTATCAAGAGTATAACCTTCTGTAAACTGTGGAAGAAATTTACTGACCTTTATTGCTTCTGAGGTTCAGTTATTCCTTCCCCATTACCCCATGACCCTGGTGAAGAGTCAGCATCTGCTTTTCATGTTGCCTCTGCCTCTCATTTTCTTCGACTTCCAGATGTCTCAGTCTCTCTGTTGCTTCTAATTCCATTTGTTTCTCCTGCTGCAGTCTCTCTGCTGATTCTAGTTCCAAATGTTTGGCCTCCAGGTCAAGTTTCTTTAACTACAGATGGATTTTTAAGTCCTCTAAGGCAAAGTTGAACTGTCCATTTTCTGAGAGTTGTACATTCCCAAGGCCAGTCTGGTTGTCTTCCAGTTGCTGGTCTGTGATGCAATGATGGTTAAGGCTGCAATCATTTCTCCTTCCCTAGTCATTTGGCTTGGCACATCTAAGCCAACAGGTTCCTTGTCAGCTTGCCATAATCCTCTGCTGACATCCTTGCCTGGTCTCCCTGTCTAACTAAGCAAACAAAAAAAAAATAAGTAAAACTATTGTGGTATGAAACTCTGAATGTCTAGCATGTGGCTGCTGGAGAGTACAAGCACCTTCTTTAGTAACCACTGTTTACAGGCTAAAGGAGTTCAATATGCACACAACTGGGGGATGCTCACTGAGAAGATAAGTGCACACACAGTATTTCCAGATGTAGCTCTCTGCATCAAGTGTAATTACCCTTAAGAGCACACAGAGACCACAGTCAGTCCAGGGCTGGTTTCTCCCTCTTCCTCCAGATCCCCAATAAAACTCCCCACTGGCACAGCTATAGGGTTGAGATCTCAGCTGAATGACCAAGCCAAGATCTCTAGCACCCTCTCTGTCCAACCAATGCTTCATGTCCCTGCCCAAGTAGCTGACACACACACTCTTTGAGGTTTGATTTACACACACACACACACACACACACACACACACACACACACACACACACACACACACACACACACACACACACACACTAAGACACATGCACACATAGACCTTGGAAAGGCTGGCAGAAGTTTACTAGTTATGCTCCTTTCTGCCCAGACTATAAGGTAGTTACTGCCACCAGTTACTCCATATCAGCTACTTTAGAGCCCTTAACAAAGGGTGTCCAATCTTACTCTGTAATATTAATACTAATACAAATAGCAGTTTGACCAAGAGCAAGAATATTAGGAGTGGCCCACACTGTGTCAACAAATAAATATGCAAGTACTTTCAAAACTTAAATATCTCTACATATATCAGCCACGATGAAAGGTTTAAATATATTTAGTAATAAATAATAACATAATAAGACAATACTGAAGATATATTCACAGTGACATCAGAGTTCAAAACCACATGAGATATTTAAAACAACACTGCAGGACAGTCTGAAATAAATAAAGAAAACTATCAAAATTAAGCTTCAGTATATTTCTGACTGAATCTAAAAGAATTATACTATAACCTAAACACTTACTAATAGAGCAAGGCAGATGTGGTGGTGAATGGTTCTTGTCAGCTCAAAGACTGAATACAGAATGCTCTGTCTCACTAAGAGACTTCTCAAAATAATATCGTAAGTAATACTGCTGGGATAGCTTGCAGGATGACGTTGCTTCTTGTCATCTAACTTACAGTTCTCAGGCCAAACCCCCCATTTCTAGACTGTAAAAATATACAGACAAGGACTTTTCCTCAGATATTTTGCAGATGCTAGAAATCATAAAATAATTGCATTCCTTCATGCTTCAAAAGTAGCAATTAGTTCACTCCAAGGACAATACAGAATAATTCTTAGTACAGACTTTGTGTTTCTAGCTGGCTTGAAACCTGTCAGATAATAACTTTATGTCCTAGCCTATAAAGCAATTTAATTTCAGATAGTTTTCTAAAGTTTGCTGGACCGAGGTTAACCTCCTGTATTCCAGTTTCCACTGTTAAAATATATACATTTTAACAGTTACAGTAGTACATGTACATTTCTGTTCTCTTCCCGTAGGGTACACTGTGGTCACATTTCAAACAGCACTTTGCAAACACCTTTTCAGCACACACATCTGTACAAGCAGTTTGATATACACAACATACAGTTCTAATACAGTTGTAATGCAAGCATCTTGTATAAATCATTTTGAAATTCACCAATGACATATAATTGTTTACAAAATTCCAGCTAGCTGTACTGTCAGTACTTCTTTTTGTCTGTCACACATGACTAGAAATATCAAACAACTAGAAAGACCACTGAGGTTCCTAACTAAAAAGAGCACCGGCTTAAGGCACAAAGCTAGCAGGAAAGACTGGAAACAATGTGTCTATTTTCTGTATCTTATAAACTCCTGAGAGGAGATGAATGCCTTGCTTTCCAAGCCATTAGGGACCCAAGAGTCCTGCACCTTCTGTATGTCCAAAAAACAAATAGTCCCACAAATACCAGAACCAGGTAAAAAATCTTCATCACAGATAAATAAAACTAGGTGCTGAGATTGGCTCATTATACAACACCTTCCTCACCTATGGAGTAGACACCTGCAGCATATCAAGCCATGTGATATGTTATCTTCCTTCAGATGGGAACATGATGATTGGATGGGTATTCACAAATTCACCCCTGGCTTGACAGGTCTGGCCCTCCTTGAGAAAAGAGACTTGGGTCGAGGATTAATTCTGGCAAACCATAAATGATTGTTGGCTCAGTTGCCTTGTAATTCCTATGATCCTATGATTCTTTGTGCTCCTGTGTGTCCATTCAAGAAAACTGTTAGGTCTGTTGTATACTGCTACAAGATGCTTGTCTGCACCAGTGTACTATGTTTATGAATATCAGGCTTGGTCTTCTCTTCATTTTTAGGACTCAGTACTATTTTTGTCTGATTCTAATATTTGTTATGGGTCCAGTTTGGAATTATATCAAACTAGAATAGTTGGATGTCACTTTGTTGACAACACTTATGTAAATAGTCCAAAAACAACAGGAGGACACAAGATATGCTCCAGGTTAAAAAGCTTTAATCAGGCACACGTGCTTTCACATCTGCTTCTTCAGGTGCATAAAAACAAACTGAAACTAGTCATACTTTTAAACATTGCTGAATGCATCACATGACAATCACATGTCTATATACAATCCATTACTATAACATATTAAAGCTATATGATAACCACAAAAATAACTAAATATTCAAAGAAAATCATAAAAATATAATCATAAAATATTTCTTGTATACTTTGTGCACTATAAAAACATTGTTAAAATACATATTCTTAAAAACAACTACTTTACCTACGTAGAGGTCTGGCCTTTAACTTTGGTCTCAGCGGTATTTGTTCATTGAGACCATGTCCCATGTCAACTCTGAATAAGACTATCCATCTAGCTTCCAGTTCCTCTGTTTTATTACATATGTCCCCCACCACTTTTACTCACAAAACTCCTAGCAATGGCCATAAATTTAACTTTATGCTGGTTGTCAGTATTCACAACATGTCTGACCAGGGCATTACTTCTTCTTTGTTTGCCTATGTGATAAATGTGTTCTTTAACCCTCTTCTTGAGTGTACAGTCTGTTTTCCCAATATAAATGTCTTGCCCACTACACAGTGAGTGGGATACACTATATGCTGTGTATGTAGCTTGTACTTTAAATTTATGTAGCCGGTCCTGATCTGGATGTAAAAATTCATTGCTTATATCTATATACCCACAGTATGAACATTTGCCATAAGGCTTAGTCCCCATACCACCCATAGGTGTTTTCTCTTCTCTGGGTGCACATAAGCGTCTCTTCAAAGACTTTTGATTTCTGAACAAAAATTTAGGTTCATTTGCTATCCATTTTGTGACCGCCTTGTCAGAGGTCAATATCCCCCGGTGTTTACGTATAATGTTCATATAAGACCCGACATCACTAGAGAAGCTTAATGGCACCTTTAATTTAGGCTTATCACCACTGGACTTTTTTTCCTTAGACCATCTATGTGAATAATAAGGTCTAGCCTTAATATGACACAAACTAACTATTTCTTGTACTTGCTTTTGTGCATCTTTCTCCCCATAGCCTCTGGCCAGTAAATCATTCCTTGTACTTTTCAATTGTTTATGGAAATCTGCATTCCTAATGTTCAACCTAGACGCTCTAAAAACCTGATTCCTAATGACATTATCAAACACATAGGTAAGAGTGTATACTTCCTCTGCTTAGAAGATGGTTAACATAACATTCCTTTCTGTACAACCATGTATATATGCTCCCTTTTTCAATATTTACTTGAACATCCAAAAAATGTATTCTCTCATACGAAACAACAGATGTAAACCTTAGAAAAGTGGTGTTTGCATTCAAGTACATAGGAAATTCCAAGAACTCCTCTTCTATACCTGCCCATAAAACTTGGCTGACTGCTGCTTGCAGTTTGTATTTTATTTAGATAAAAAAAGAGTTTAGCTTTTCTGAAAAGACACCAGCAAATCTACAAGCAAAGACAGATTCTCTACTGTTATGCAAAAAATTTTGCACTACAAAAGTTTGACATGATTGCTGTGCAACATTTGTTTCAGAAATAAGAAAAGTAAACCATTTGGTAACATCTCTTCATTTCATTCTGCAAATGTCAATGAAAAACTGCATCAAATACCCTTAATATATTTCCAAGTAATCTATGAAGAATAATACAACAACACCAGTTTAATTTTTTTCACTCAAAAGATGTATTTGTAATAAATTACTTCACCTATGAGGAAAGGGAAAGTGTCATAATTCATACCAAATTAAATAATGCAACATGTCAGAAACCTTAAGGCCTTTAACTCCATTTTCACTTTTGCCATACTATTAAAACAGGCTTGTTTCATTGTAAACTATGGCCAATTTGCTGGAAGGAATGAAAATATTTGGAAACCAGAAGTCCTAGCTGAAATATGAAGTTTGGGTTATGATCTGGGCAGCTTCAACCAGTAAATCTATAAATGTGATTTCCTGACCTTTGAACTGCAGACTATTAGTTTCCCAGTACACTGACCAAGCTTTGTTTCTAGCAATTTTTTGCAGATGTGACCAGAACTGCCCTGGAAAATAACCTGAACAGTTTTCAATCATCTGTGTGCCAAAATCTCAGCTCTTCCAGTGAAACATTTACTGACAAGGTAATAATCTGTTATAGAATGTTGACAAGTGACTGAAAGTGTTCCCAGGAGTCTGGTATGATAAAAAAACTATACACTATAATTTCTTGGCCACAACTTAAGGTCAGTACATTTATATCTGAGTCAGTGCAGCTGTTCTTTAATTTGTTGTAATTAAGTCCTAAGGACGTTGTTTCCAAGTTCTCGGAAACCTGACTTAGTGACTGAGACTTTATAGTTGTAGGCATGCCAGCAAGATGGAAGAGAAGAATCAGGTGTTTTTCTTTATTGGCGATGAATTCTGCAGATGCTCTGATAAATCTGTTTTAGAGTAGATTTTGTAGAAGCAGGCTCCAAGAAGCAAGAACTAACAGGAAGTATATCTCTGGCTTTGAGTCAATGTTGGGAAAATATCTACAGTACAGCTGAAGAACCTGCATGCAGCTCAGTCTGTCCCCTAACTTTGATACTTCATTCTATAGGTGAGTTACTGTTCACCAGTCACCCATTCTGGGGGAAGGGATGGTGGTCCAGGCTGGCTCGTGCTACTGTCTTAGCCTTCACCGAAGCACAGAGGTATGTCAGCATACAGGAGCTGGTACAGGGAGAATGTGAGTGTTATCTGTCCAAGCCAGCCACAGTAGCTCTTATTGGCACATGTAGAGGACTGTACATGCATGGACAGAAGAGAATAAGTGGTCTGTGAGGTGATGTAAGTACTAATTTCGCCATTAGAGGAGGAATTGGGGTTCTCTTAAGAAAAAAAAAATGTCCTAGTAGCTGGTATACTATCTTGGGCACAAGCAACCCTGATTTTTGCCTATATGATGCCCCCACTGTGATAGCTCTTGTCCCAGAGAATTTGTGGACTCCTCACCAATGGAGAATGAATGGATTTCCAGTATAGGGAGGCTTGATGATTATAGACAGATGAAGAAAGTACCCCCCCCCCCAAAAAAAAAAAAAAGACTGTTAGATGCTAGAGTCTATTGAAATCGATTTGTGGATAATGCATTTTAAAGAACCCTTTGCAGAACTTTTCGAGTTTTAAGCCTTGGTAAAAAAGTTGCCACATATGTGTTGTTCTTGCTAAATATATCCATTTTTGTAGACAACATCAGAAGTGTACCATAGAGTTGTGTTTTTTTACTGTTCTTATAAAAGTTTCACCTTCACAAACACCAAGAAGTTAAGAAATAATTGAGGAAAACACTTCAAAAAGCCCACATTCAGAGCTACCTGTAGTAGTCTAGAGTCAATGTAAGATGCAAGCACTACATCACTGACACCATGCCTTTAAAGCTGTATACTGTATCCTGACTCAGTTGTCTTTGTGAAACTAAATATCATTTACTCCTGTTTTGTTGTTTAGCTGAGCATTTTTTATTACTAATTATTAGTTTCAGTACATATTTAGCAGCACGTTTGATTATGGTTCCTGCTGATTTTTGTCTTGGTTTGCTTTACTTTGTTTCCCTCATGTTCTCTTGTACTCTAGACCTCCTTGTTTGCACTGTATGTTTGACTTGCCTTTGCCTCCATTTGCAGTTTTCTTGGTTTGCTGCAATGTACATTTTGCATAGAGCTGTCAGACACTGTAGGGGGAATCAAGTCATAACATACCCTAATCTGGCTTCATAGTGTTGGTTAGGATGATAAAATGTGCCTGGAGTGAAACATCATGAGGATTAACTCTCTCCCCTCAGATCCTCAATCTTCCAAAATCAAATGGCACACTGGCATCCTAGTTCTCTTTTGATCATCCATCTCCTACCAGAGAATTAAGTCTGAACCTCATGTTAACGTTTACATTTTCTTCACTGGCTCAGTAATTATAAGTTACCATTAAAATGAAAAAAGATATGCACTTTGGAACCACGGTAATGTTAATATTAATTTATCCATGTAATACTTTCCCGTCACTGCAGGATAAACTGATTGAACTTGTGTCTTCCTTTACATTGCTTATTAATTTTTTATTGGCATTTGTTTACCGGGAAAGTCCACTGGGCCAAGAGAAGCCATTTTCAGTGGAGGCCCAGGAAGAAAAGCTCCACAGTATCAGTTCATAAAATATAAAACTGTACATGAATTATAAAAACAGTTAGAGGATACAAGCAATATTCACAAAACAGACAGTAATATTCAATAGCTGAGAAGTGTACACACATTATGTACAGATTTATACAGGTAAATGTTGCAAACTAGTTAAACGATTGTATTATTAAACACTAGAGGTAATATATTGAAGGAAAACAATAACTTATTCTCAAGTTGTTTAAAGGTTATTGGTAGCAAAGTGGAATGAAGGAGTAGATAGACAGATGGGCAAAGATGGATAGTAGAGCAAATGTTAAATTGTTTTGAGTAATGATAAAAGAAAGTTTGAAGAAATAAGGATATAAAATAAGGTGTAAACAAACTTAAAGTGTAGGTACTCAGGTTGTGGATGGATGAGAATTGAGACATGTGCATTGCCATAGGGTGGAGAGGTGTTGCTGCAAAGAATTTTTGAAGGAAGAGGCATTACTGGAGGTTCTGATAAATAATGGAAGAGAGTTCCAAAGCCTGGCAATAGAGTAGGGTTACCATCTGTCCCACTTTGCGAGGGACAGTCCCTCTTTGGGCAGTTGTGTCCTGCAAAAATATTGTAAGAATGGCAACTGTCCTGAAATATTAGGGCAAAATTATTTCCTATATTTTATGTAATAGTTGCATAAAACAGTTATTCTGTATCTGAAACATCTAAATGTTATAAGAAACAGAATAAGCAACTAAAATGCTACAAGAATAAGCTTTTATTTAGGCAAAAAAGTGAAGTTCTGTCCCTTGTACTGGCAGTGGGTATGTTTTGGCCTGCAAAATCTGATGTTTGTACCACAATTGTCCCACTTTGGCTATCTGAAAAGGTGGCAACCCTACAATAAAGAAGCAATAAAGCATGTTGCCAGCTGGGAGTTTAGGTTTGTCTACTTGCAGGAGAAGTTGATTTTCAGATCTAAGTGGCCTATTTGGAGGTGGTAGTGGGTTAAGATGGAGGAGACGGCTGGTACGTCTGAGGGTTTTTATAAATGATTTTGTGTGCTGTGATTAGCTGTAGGTAGGTTAGATGATGTATAAGTTCGAGTCAGTTAAGTGATTTTAAGGCAATGCAATGATGGGAAGAGTATTTTGCGTTGGTTGCAAACTTGGCTACCTTGTTGTAACATGACTTAAGCTTGTTTTTTTAAGGTGGAGTGGATATTGGTGAGGAGAGGAGCACCAAAAAAAGTCAAGGTGAGAGTTCACTTAGTAGAGCAGTTAAGACAGCATTTTTGTTGGTACAGGGTGCCTAACTTATACTTTGTTTTTTTGATATTATTGTGGATGTGAAGCTTGAATGTCAGGTTTTTGTCGAGGATAACTCCTAGTAATTTAGTGTGGGAGACAACCCCTATGGTAGTGTTGGTTTGAGAATGAATGGTGAAATGAATGGTGACATCTGTCTTGTTGATAGAGACATAATTTAGTTTTGTTTGAATTTAGAGGTAGATGATTATTAGGCATCCAGGTTTTGCTGGTGTTAAAGGCATTCTGGCTTATCTGCAAAAGTTCTGTTGTTGATTTAGCAGAGCAAGTAATGGTTGAATTGTCTGCATATTGTACAACAGTTCCATATTTAAGTTTGGTGTGGAAGTCATTTATAAAAATACTGACTAGAAGGGATCCTAAGATGTAGCCTTGGGGGAGACCTTTAGAAAATTTAAGAAATGGGGAGTAAGACATGAGCCATCTAGTGGATTGTTGTCTATTTTTTAGATAGTTTGTGAACCAGTTTAAAGTTGGGGGGAGATACGTAAGGTGGCAAGTTTACTAAAGAGTAGGGGGTGGGACACCACATGAAAGGCTTTTGAAAGGTCAAGAAAGAGAGAAGATACAAATTTACCAGCATTTCTAGCTTGATTGACTGTGTCCATAAAGGAAATAAGGGCAGTAGTAGTGCTAAAGCCAGGCCTAAACCCATGTTGAGTTGGGGAGAGGAGTTTGTTTAGTAGTAGATAGTTTAGAAGTTAATAATGAATGCATTTCTCCAGAATTTTAGAGAGAGGGGAGAGAATAGCAATGGGTCTGAACTTACAGATATCTGTTTTGTTACCACCTTTATGGAATGGAAGAATGAATGCTTTTTTCCATATAGCTGCAACATGAGACTCTTGGAGAGATCTATTGAGAAGAATGCTGATGGGATAGGCAATGGATCTTGATGACATTTGGAGATATTCTGGTGGTAAGTTATCAGGAGCACAGGAGCCAGGTTTCAGTTTAAGGAGAAGTTTAATTATGATGGTGATGGGAATGGGGAGAAAGAAAAAATGGATGAGTTGGGGGCTGTTTTTTGAGAGGGAGGTGATAGTGGATAACAGTTAGTATTAGCCTTAGTGTGGAGAAAAGTAATGGTGAGTTTGGCTATAGTGTTGATGAAATATGAATTGAAGAGGGTGGCTATTTCACTGGAAGTTTTCTTGGAGAATGGGCATGGGTTGTTCTTGGTACCAGGGTTAATTACAGATGAAACAGAGTTATCAAATTTCTTAGGATTTTGTTTGTAAATTTTCTGAAGGTTTAGATAGTGTTTCTTTCTATCATTAATGATTAGGCATTTGCTTGGTTATGGAGCTGTCTGAATTGTAAGAGATCGGTGGGATTTTTATGCTTTTGACATTTTTTTCTGTATTTTGTTCCTAGCATACACTATTTGCTTAGTACTTTTAGTAAGCTAGATGGCATGCTTGATTTTTTTACTCTTTTTGGTTTAACTCGGGCTAGTTTGCCGAGGGTAGTTAGGAATGTGGAGTTGAAAAACTTGACAGCTTCATTGAGTGACAGGACTTTTCGAATATTCCATTTGATGGTTCTAAGGGTTTTGGTGAGAATTGTAGGGTTAAAGTTACATAGATTTCTAGTTTGTTTGAATTGGTGTTGAGAGGGTATTACATTAGATTTATGAATTATATAGGCTGGAATGTGGTCACTAATACTGCAAGACAGTGTACTTGCTGTTGAAATTTTGTTAGGGTCGGAGACTAGTATCCAGTCTAGAACTGAGCCACTGCCTTTATTTTTGTTAGGTCTGGTTATATCTGTTATCAGCTGGGTAAAGTTGAGGAGGTTGATATTAGGTTATGGAGAGTGGTATAAGAAATCTAGCCAGTTTATGTTTACGTTTCCTAGCATGATTGTCTCATTGTTAATATTGCTTGATATTCAAGTAAGAATATCTTGTAGAAGGGGAATATTGTTGCCTGGAGGGCTGTATATGGCTATGATACAGAGATACTTAAAATTGTTGAGTTTGAGAAATGATATAAGTAATTTGACAGTAGCGAATTGCGGAATAGGCTTGGAGTATGGGACAATGGTGAAAGTGTTGAGGAAAATTATAGCAATACTTCCTCCTTTTTTACAGGGTCTATCAGCCCATAGACAGGCATAACCTGGAGGGAGGAATTCTGAATCCTTTATGTAAGGTTTCAACCAAGTTTCAGTTGCAGCTAATATGTCTGGTTTATTCTGGGAAAGTCAGGCATGGAATTCTGGTATTTTGTTTTTGATACTTTGAAGATAGATTGTTGTGAAATTTAGTGATTTATGTGAATTGAGGGGGTTGGCCTTCATAGGGACGGGGCCTGGGTAATGGTGGATATCTCTGCAAAGAAATAAGTTAGATTTATTGGGCAGGAAGCTGTAGGGTGGGAGGCTTTTTTTTAAGTGACTGGAGATGGAAACATGGTTGTGGGTGTGTTTATGGAGAGGAAGTAGTTTTAATTTTTAATTTGGCATGTAGAATTATATTGAATTATATTGAGTATGTATAGGCTAGGGGATATATCAGAGTAGCTGGGGAGGGGTGAAGATTGTATGGCAGTTGTATATGTGTGTATTTGGGGTCTAGAAGCTTTGTTTAAAGATGTTAGTTGAGTTAGGATACATAGTGAAAGAGCAAGGGGGGCAGAGTAGAAAGACCGGTGCATGAATAGGCAACATAATTGTAAAGTGCAGAAGTTTAGAAGGTGTTAATGGTTAGGGATAATATGGCTGTATTAATAGATGGTATGGGTAGAAGGTGTAATTTGTAAACTAGTATAAGGGTATTAACTAGTTTTAAGGCGAGTGTATTGGGTAATTTCTTTATTATTGGGTTATGGTGTGTTATGGGCATTGAATGTTATTGGTTGATAGCCTGGGAAGGGGCTTACCTGCTATTGGATGGTGGAATGAGGGAAGGAGCGACAGAAAGCATAAATGTAATTGATGTGTGGGTGGGTGGGAATGAGGGTAGGGTAGGAGAGTGGCATGAGCCTGAACGTAGTAAGGGCAAATGGAGCCGGAAGAGCTGAGATAAGGCAAGAAGTAACAGAAAAAACAATCTGTGGAATTGAAGGTTGCATGCACTTGTATAGGGCAGAGAAGGGGTGTTCAATTGGTGAGATCAGAAGACAGGGAAGCTAAAAAAAACAACTTTATAGAAGGGTCTAACAGAACTGAACCAGTGTTTAAGCAGATTAATTGATTAAGAATAGAAGGAAAAAGAAAAGAAAAGGAAAAATGGCAAATACGGTAATCTTGGTACCAAAGGGAGGTGGAAAGAGACCAAAAAAGTTAAAATTGCAGCTTTGGTAGTGGGGTGGGAGCAGATTAGCAACAATGATCTAGTAATGTAATGGATGGGAATGGAGAAAATAAGACACAGAAAGTGTGGGGGGAGAGAGGCCCAGCTGCCGGCCGAGACGTTGTGCTGTCCTGGTAAAACTAACTTTATAGTAGACTAGATACACTAACACTGCTGGTGGTGTCCTTCACAGTTATGGTGGGGTCTGGGGCTTGATACTGCACAAGACAACCATACAGGATGTTAGCTGCACATCTTGCAATTTGTCCCGAGTGGAGTACGCACTTAGGATAAAAAGAGTGAGCAAAGCATGCCTAGAGGTGTGGACAGCAGGGGAAGAGCTGAATAAAACATGCAGCTGAGAAAAACATATGCATAAATCCTCTTTGATCCCTCTTTAACAATGAAATCTTATTTAGATCTCCTCAAAAATATATTCAGGCATATTATGTTTGCCTCCTCAGTACATCTACACACATTACTGTTTTTGTAATAGGTGACTTTATTGTCAGGCATACAGACACCACCCTCAACAGGCTAGATAAGAATAGGGTGACAGTTAGCTGTATTTCTAGAGCAAAGATCCAGGACATAGAAAGGGCTCTTTGAACCCTCCATCCTGAGAAGAATGATTATGACCTGATAGTGTCCCAAGTGGGGGTGAATGACATTAGACACTCTACCCAGATGGACATGCAGAAGGATATGAGTGAGCTTAGAGGCAGGAATGACACTGCTTTTGAGTAGTATTTAAAAAAAAAAAAAAAAATATATATATATATATATATATATATATATATATATATATAATTATATAGAGTCCAAAAGTAGTGTTGAAATGTAGGAAACATCAAGACTTGATGAAATAATGTAGGAAACATCAAGACTGGATGAAATAATGTAGGAAACATCAAGACTCGATGAAATAAACATGTTTTCTCAGTCTTTGGGTGCTGTTCTCCTTTAACTAAAACTATAGACATGTTCAACCAGTGAATCTGAGTAGTGTTTTAACCAGATATACTTAGTACAGTAGCCCTCAGCAAGAGGCACACAATTACTAGTCTCTGTATTGGAATTGAAAGGTTAACAGTGCCTTAACTCACTAGCAGCCTATACACATCTTGCATTTGAGGGCATTCTCTAAAAAATAAACTTAAACAGCTTAAGATAAAGAAATGCAAATATTTTCTGAACAAAAACATCTATTAAAAATGTACAAATAGCAATATTAAAAGTAAGAATCACTCTTTACAGTGATAATAGTAGGTACATTCATAATCTTTTCCATAAATACTGTAATATAATGTAATGCATACAAACACCAAATTATATTTTTTGTAAACTTTTACAAATTTTCATATCCTGAAAACTGTACAGGCTATAATATTGTTAGAACATTTATACTAACCAGACATAAGCTTTCACGTGACAACAATAAATTCGTGAATAAGCATGTTGATTGAGATATTTACAGAAATATGAAAACATATGCTTAATTGTATAATTAGAAAAAGGATATCTCTCAATATGTGCAACTTACAGTGCAAATATCAAAGTCAGTTTTGTTCAACATCTAAGGTTTCACTTAATGTCATGCAACAGTTTGTAAGTCATGCAGTTTTTGAAGTATTAAGTACATATGAAATATTGCTTATTTTCATAATTACTAGCAAACAACTAGCAATATTTATAGTATAGTGTGATATAAACCAGCATTGACAGTGAATTGTCCTTTCTTCCACATTGGTATTTCACACCATACAATTCAATAACATGTAGGTCTCTCAGTTATGAAAATATGTACATAAATTTGAAAATATGAATAATACGTGGCAAACAAAGATTAATTACTCTACTCCAGGACATCCTAAACTAATAATCTTAGTGTCATTTTGTTAAATCTCATTGCCCTTTCTAATATTGCCTATTATTAGCTGACAAGTCACTTAGTTAAAGATTCCAGACCTGAAAAAGTTCATGGTGCCATAAGGTGGAATGGGTGTGAACTGGAAGTATACAAAAAGTTGTTTTATGCTTGAGTGAGTTAACTGGATTACTCATAGTTTCTAAAGTAGACTTAGGTGTTCAAATAGAACCAAAACCTGTAGACTTATCACCTTCTTTCACTGAGAACAATTTCTCAGGTGGTATAGCTACTTCATCTGACAGTAGGTGGATTGGACACTCTAAATTCATAGGTTTGAGTGTGAGTCTGGAGTGTGGAAGTACTGCCGTGGCAGGGCTAGCCACCCAGCTATATAAACCTTGGCTGTAGATAACTGTCAGCGTTGAAGTGACACCCCAACCCCATGTGCAAAAATGGAAAAAGTAGTTGTGGATAGATGGATGGAAAGATCTGACAATTCAAAGCCATTTATCTCAATGTAAGTTTCTGGGAAGAAGTCTTAATTTAGCAGCCTCAGCAGCTGTCTATGATTTTTACAACATAACTCCATATCATCTCCATGCGCACTATAAGATTTCACACTCTGCTTAGAACTCACTAATGGTTTTTGTATGTAACATTTCAGACCAAAATATCGATCTTATGTCACCATGATGTTTTCCACTTCATGGAGACAAGATAAGCTTCAAGCACTTCTACCAGAGTAGTTGAAATGCTTGAGCTACCTTATCCTCAGCAGTTAAGAAGCTTGTATGTTACTTTGTGGTATCAGTAAATTAAATGTTGGCAGTTTAGATCCCAGTCTTCTTCTCATCTGTAATTGTGAAGATGTTCTATCCTTTTGCAATGGTATACTCCTGTAGTGGCACAATACTGACTGGAAGTCAATTTGAGTGGAAGTATCACACTTCTTCAGTCTATTTTGCATAGTCAATATTAACCATTCCACTTTCTTAACTGAATAAAAATATCTTGGTTTCAAAATCACATGTTAAAACTCATCAACTCTTGAAAATTATTATTTAGTAAGTACTTTTCTGGTGAAAAAAGGAGCTAATGCTAATGTTTTGGGTAAAATTTGCTATTGGTTACAGAATCAGTATGCTTTTAGTTGGCTTATGTGCTTTAGTTCATTTGTTAAACTCAATGTGTTTGCAGATGCCGCTGCTTACCTGGCAGGGCTAAGACTACATGACCATGCCTTAGAATGACTTACTTGGTTTTGACTGCAGACCAGATCTCATAATATCAAAGTAAAACAAAATATCAATCCGCACAGCACAAGACACAAATTTTATTACTAGAGAGTAAGCGCTTTCGCGATATTACACCTCTTCTTCTGGCTACAAAAATGCTTAACACACTCATATTTAAACTACTATAACACACCAAGTCAGTAGCTTACTTTAATTAACAATTAACATTCTTAAAGAGACATATACTCCTTCCATCAAACTATCATATCACTCATACAAAAATGTTAAAATCATCAACATAAAATTTAAAAAATATATAAAATATAAATATCAACAATAAATTTTAAAATGTGGTAGCTTGTGTGCACGTAAAAAAAGGCTTCATGGGCACAGCATCATTAATACCAGGCAGTTTATATGCTTTAAAATGAATAATCCATTTCTGTTTTGCTGGCTCAGTTTTATTCTTAAAGTCACCACCACTGATGCTCTAAAATAAAAAATCGAATTGTATGTCGAGGACCCTCAGCCATCACGTTTCACTAAATTATTACTCTCTTTAGAATCTCTTATGTCCCTTAAATGTTCCATAACATGCTCTTTCAGTGAACGATTAGTCTTACCAATATAGAAGACTGGGCAGTAGCTACAATAACTTAAATATATTACATTCGTATTTGCATGTCGCACAACTTCTGCACAGATAAGTACCGTGCCTCTGTAAGTCAATTATAGACTTATGGCCTGAGGACTTATAGGTTCATAGGTTGGTACTGGGCTATCTGCCCGAAGGCATATATTAGCCCAGCCACATTGTGCGGTATTCACCTCCCCTTTAGTAGTTCCCTAGACCCTTGTACTAGCAGCTAGTACCCTTGGCCCCTATCAAGTAGTGCTGTTGGTGTGATCCCCGGTGTGAACTTTCTGTTACCCATCCACTCATCAAGGTTCCTATTGAAGAGTGATAGTGAGGGGCTCTGTCTTATGTAGATCAGGACCCTATTCCATAGAAAGGGAAGTCTCTGCGAAGGGAATCTATCCCTCCAGCATGTTCTATTCATTGTTGTGTTGAGGTTTATATCCCTAGAGCGTGTAGCTTGAGTAGATTTGGTTTTGCTAAGATGGAGCATGTTCAACAATTCTGGGCTGGACATGGCTCTGTATGTTAGACAGAGATCGCCTCTGAGAAGGCGGTATGCAACAGAGAACAGTTTTAGCTTTTTCAATCATGCCGCATAGGGCAACTGTTTGAGGCCAGTAATCCTCTTGGTTAGATACCTCTGTGTTCTTTCCAGCTGCTGGAGATGTCTAGCCAGGTATATTCCAATTGGTGCATTGTACTCAATAATGGGTCTGATGAGGGAAGAGTAGAGGGGCACCATTACATTCTTAGATCTTGATGTGAACCCTTTTGTGATCAGATGGGTCACATAGAAGGATTTTCTAACCACTTTAGCAACATGGTTATCAAAGGAAAGCTGACTATCTACTTGGGTCCCTAGATCCCTTATTTCTAAGACATATTGTTATGACATATTATTTAAGACATATTGTTCTTAAAAGAAAAATAGGGTCTATCATCCTGCCTCAGTTTTATTCTTAAAGTCACCACCACTGATGCTCTAAAATAAAAAATTGAATTGTATGTCGAGGACCCTCAGCCATCACATGTTTCACTAAATTATTACTCTCTTTGGAATCTCTTATGTCCTTTAAATGTTCCATAACATGCTCTCTCAGTGAACAATTAGTCTTACCAATATAGAAGACTGGGCAGTAGCTACAATAACTTAAATATATTACATTTCTCATTTTTCAATCAGCATAGAAGTCACATTCAATAGACACTCCTATACCTGTGTCGGTATAGTTACACCCTGTGTGAATGTATTTGCATGTCGCACAACTTCTGCACAGATAAGTACCATGCCTCTGTAAGTCAATTATAGACTTATGGCCTGAGGACTTATAGATTCATAGGTTCATAGGTTGGTACTGGGCTATCTGCCCGAAGGCATATATTAGCCAAGCCATGTTGTGCGGTATTCACCTCCCCTTTAGTAGTTCCCTAGACCCTTGTACTAGCAGCTAGTACCCTTGGCCCCTATCAAGTAGTGCTGTTGGTGTGATCCCTGGTGTGAACTTTATGTTACCCATCCACTCATTAAGGTTCCTCTTGAAGAGTGATAGTGAGGGGATCTGTCTTATGTAGATCGGGACCCTATTCCATAGTAAGGGAAGTCTCTGCGAAGGGAATCTATCCCTCCAGCATGTTCTATTCATTGTTGTGTTGAGGTTTATATCCCTAGAGCGTGTAGCTCGAGTAGATTTGGTTTTGCTAAGATGGAGCATGTTCAACAATTCTGGGCTGGACATGGCTCTGTACGTTAGACAGAGATCGCCTCTGAGAAGGCGGTATGCAACAGAGAACAGTTTTAGCTTTTTCAATCGTGCTGCATAGGGCAACTGTTTGAGGCCAGTAATCCTCTTGGTTAGATACCTCTGTGTTCTCTCCAGCTGCTGGAGATGTCTAGCCAGGTATATTCCAATTGGTGCATTGTACTCAATAATGGGTCTGATGAGGGAAGAGTAGAGGGGCACCATTATATTCTTAGATCTTGATGCGAACCCTTTCGTGATCAGATGGGTCACATAGAAGGATTTTCTAACCACTTTGGCAACATGGTTATCAAAGGAAAGCTGACTATCTACTTGGGTCCCTAGATCCCTTATTTCTAAGACATATTGTTATGACATATTATTTAAGACATATTGTTCTTGAAAAATAGGGTCTATCATCTACTATTCCCTTAAGTTCCTTAGAGGCCTGTAGTATATGCCAGTTGTTCTTAATAATTTGACAGTAAGTATTAATATCACTAGAAAATGTTAGTGGAACCCTGATCCTATTATCCAGTTAGACTGAAACATCACTACTAGAAGCATAGGTGTTCCCTGAAAAATAAGGTTTACCTTTAGTGTCTTTCTCTGGCAGACACTGCTGAACACAAGCATCTATCTCCTTCTCAGAATAACCTCTGGCCAAAAAATCATCCTTTAATGTTCCTAAAGCTGATATTAAATCTTCATCATCGTTATACAGTCTCATCATCCTCAAGGTCTGTCCTCTAATAACATTTCTGGGAACATGTCTCGGATGCATACTATTTTTATGGAAGAGCCTATTCTTCCTAATAGGTTTCCTAAACAGGCCGGTTTTAAGTGACCCTAAAGCAGGCCTACTAATACTCACATCTAGATAACATCTCATTCTCTGAATGCTGACATGTAAACTTTAAAAAAGATGGTGTGGTATGCAGGTGTCTAATGAAATCATTCAAAAGTTCACTAGAACTGCCCCATAAAAGAAAAATATCATCTGTAAAACGGGTATACCAAATAATCTGTCCCGACTAACTATTGTTATTCAAAACATACATTTCTTCCCACTGTGCCAAAGCCAAGTTGGCATAGCTATTGGCACATGCTGTGCCCATAGCCACGTCAACCCTCTGAAGATAAAACTCATCCCTAAAAACAAAAACTTTGTTTTCCAATATGATCTCTAACAGTGTGTATACTAAGTCAGCTTTTTCAGTAGAAAAATTCTGTTTAGTAACCAAAACTTCTCTAACACTGTCAATGCCCTATACATTAGGAATCACTGTGAACAGTGAATCAATGCCTATTGTCACAAAGATATAATCTCTGTCAACACTGAAAACAACAGCATGCAAATGATTCAGAAAAGTTTTCATATCTTTTAGCACATTGCTAATCGTATCTAAAACAGGATGTAAAGTTTTTTCTATGTATATAGATAAAGGTTCTGTTGCCCAACCAATACTCAAGACAATCGGTCTCATCGGTGGACTAGTCATATTTTTATGTACTTTAGGTAGCCCATATAATATCAGGACTGTAGGAAATTCCACATTAAAATATTTAAATAGGTTTTCTGTAATCAGCCCTGTCATAAACATGTCAAAAACTAAAAACGATAATCTTTTCATCACACCCTGTAAAAAGCTATGAGAAATGCTTAACTATATAGTAGTATCACTTAAATGTTCAGACATTTATTGATAATAAAAGTCTTTGTCCATGACAACAATCCCGCTACCTTTATCTGTTGACCAGTCTTCTATACAAGTCATTGTCTGAAGTTCATTTAAGGCCTCAGACGCAGAGTTACTGAAATTATAAAAAAATGCCCTACGGCCTTCATCATGCGCATCTCATACCTGTTTATCACAAACCAGCAAAAATGTATCAACAGTAGGATAGTTCTTAGGCACAAATATGCTAGGTTTGTTAAATTTTTTAACAGAGGTTGTAGCGGTTGGAAAAATCATCTTTAATGTTAAATTCTTACAAAATAATCTTAAATCAGATAAAACATTAACTTTGATCTCCTCGCTGGAACAAAGGATAATTCTTTGTTCAGCAAAGAAATCTGTGGAGATGTTAAAGTAAACTAAGATAAGTTCAAACAAGACTATTTACATCTTGTCCCTGGCTTGCATACTCATACATGTCTCCTCCATGCTCTGAAGGTGCCGAACATGCCCTTTCCTGATTCTGCTCCTCGATCACTATTTGATTTTTATTGGAAATGGCCCTTTGAAGGAAAAAGGAGCTGGATTTACTAAAGAAGCTGTATTTACAGCCTTATTTACTGATTCTGATGTTGGAGAAATCGAAGCAGCCGCCATGTTCATTCCTGACACTCCTGCAGCCCCATCAGGCTTTGCTACAGGTATCAATGATGTTGTTGCCATTTCTAAGGCAACAGGCACTTCTGTTGCTAATACAGGAGCTGCTTGTACTTCATTAATTGTTATGCGATCCCCTCACTCCCTGGGCCAGGAAAAAACAGCACCGGTTTTAAAATCATTCAGGTCTCTTAGAAGTTTTTTAGTTTTCGTTGCACATAGCCTCCTCTCATAATTCAAAATGGCATCATGTAGAACATGAAGCCAATAGCCAATCACCTCAGCTGGAAAGCTGGTACAAATAGTCACGTGCAGGTCCCTAATTTCAATCAGCAACTCCTTTTCTTGTAGCAAAAAGAAATCAATTAATAATTTCATATAGTCCATACTTAACTTCAAAATAAGTACTTGCCATTGTTGTAGGAGTTCTGGGTAGGTACTCCCATAGGTGGGCATATTCAAAACTCTCAGCCCCCTGGGAACAACCTTATGATGTAGTACAGCTTCAAGATGAAACCACTGCCATTAGCTGTTTAAAATTGTACAGTTTATTCTCCAGTTCCCTCATAATACCTTGGAAAGCTGGTACAAATACGCGCAGGGTCCTAATAATTTCAATCAAACTCCTTTCTTGTAGCAAAAAAAAAAAAAAAAAAAAATTATATATATAGTCCACTTAAACTTCAAATAAGTAACTTGCCATTGTTGTAGGAGTTGTGCAGTTTATTCTCCAGTTCCCTCATAATACCTTGGACTATACCATGGTAAAGTACAGCTGAGAATTGTTTTCAAAAGATTCAAGTATTCACACCATTTGGTTCTCTAAAAATTTCTATAAGAGGTGGTATCATTTTTTCACATACATCCTCATGTGCTAAACCAGGTCACTGTATCATACAGCTGTGTTCAGCTGTACACAGTTGCACACTGCTAAGCATGCTTGCACACTGCCTCAAGTGATCTATTGCCAGTTTATGTAAATATTTTACTGTTGCTGTAGACCAGCTACTAACAGATCCCACTGTACTTGCATATTTATAAGATTGCTGGTCCGTGCCATTAATTCTTCATTTGTATATTCTTTCTGCTGCTTTCACAGCAATAACATTTTGCCATTATGTGCTTTCACTGCATTTGTACTTGCTATTTTGTTGAAATTAATTCCCTGTAGTTTGTAACTCTCTGCTGTTGTGGTATCTGAGACAAATTGCTAACTTGTTCTCACATTATTTATTAATTAGTGGTATTGCTTTTAATGTAAATGTATTTGTCTATTGCTGTTACTGATTCATTTGTGGTAACTAAGCCAGAGTGCTATGTTCATACTGCAATCATCAATTGTACTACTGTTCTCTACAACCATAATTGTCAGCTGCTGCTATTTATTCTTTAAAACTGTAACACTCCGTTGCTTTGGCAACTGAACCAGATTGTTAAGTCATCGTAGTGTGTTTACCATTTGCTGTTAGTGCTCTAAATGAAATTGTATTTACCAGCTGCTGCTGCTAACTGTATTGTGATTCCTTTGTTTTGGCATGTAAGACAGACTTTTAACTGTAATTCTGTTACTGTAAAAACCTAGGTAGCCTGCTAAGTTACTCACAGCTCTTGTGCACTTACTGTTTCAGCTTGTTGATTCACAATGTCATTTGTGAAGTCCCTGCACTTTGGCTATACCCTTTCTACATTTTCTTGTTTGTTAACTTGAATTGCACAACACTACTTCACTAGCTTTTGTTATCTCCCCTCCTGAAAAACATAAAAATAAAAACTTTTTGTGCAGTAACTTCAGCAGTGCATCCATACCTACCATGTTCATAAACCATGAGGTCACAGTCTCCAGCACCCTCTGCAGCCAGTTTCCTAGCACTAGGTTCTATGAGGCAGTGTAACAACTGTCACATGCTTACTTACAACCATTTGTTTTTACCATCAGCTGAATCTATATGCAAAAAGTGTAAGCACTTAATAATTTTGTTGGTCTGTCTTCCAAACAAACATACTGGCAGTGTCTACCAGACTGTCAGTACTGACACCCTTCTCATACATCCATGGCAATCATGTCCTAGATCTACAAAGAAACCATATTTTGCTGAGGTACTTATGAAAGCCCTGCTGAAAGATCAAAGGCCTCCAAGATGTAAGTTTGGCTAACAGAATACTAAGCCACATGCTGATAACAAACACCTATAGCAGCAACATAGAGTATAGAAGATAAAAGAGGTCAAGTTAATGCCCTTAAGGAGAACTGACCAAACTAATATAACTGGAAATATCTGACACACGGGTAACTCCATAGTGAGATACGCATATGCACCACTCACCAAGCTGAGCAAGGAAAGGTTGACAGTAAGCTGTTCTTGAGTGCCAAGACTCACTATGTCATGAGAGCCATGACGACTCTTCATTCCAGTTACACATATGATATGGTCACTATATGCACAGGATTTATGACTTGAGAAACAAGTCTTTGGTCTTTGGAGCATATTAAGATATACATGACAAAGATATCAGTATATGTGCCTGAGGATGGTATGGAAACAAGTCTTGAGGGGTATCTTACTTTCACCAAGAATAATACCACAATACAAACAAAAAATAATTGACTTCAACGATCGGCTCATTTACTGGAATCATTCTAAAGAAGTTCAATGTATGTCAGCCTGGGATAAGATGATTGATAGGCCTACTTGTATGCCCAGGTATAGTACGCACCTCTCCTTTTATGGCTTTTGTATACTGGCCAAAATATTTTCCACTCCACAGAACCTCTTTTTAGCCAAGATCATTTTCCTTAGACTACCAACACACTCAAGCAAAATCAAGGTTATATAAAAGTAGCATTGTTCAATGCTACAAATTTTAATAAGAAGCCGCATTTCTTACAAAACGTCCTTACCTTGAAGAATATGGATATCTGCATCATTACTGAAACACTGCTCTAATGTAGTGATAGCACCCCCTCAGTACCAGGTTTCAATGCCTATCACTTGTGCAAAGGTGAGGCTAGCTAATTTTTCACCCAGGGCCATCACCTGATCTGGCATTCCCCACAAAAGGCTCCTTGGTTCCTCAGACTTGAAGAAAAAAAAAATGTCTTTTCTACTTTTACATTGTAGCAAACAGCAAACTGCCAGCTACATTTGTAGTGTAGTGAGCAGATGATACAGTTTATGGTACACATGGAGCATTATGGCACCACAGTTGTTTTTACTTTCAAACTTTAACAAACTATAGTTTATATCACGCACAGAGTACTACACCATTTTAGTTCAGATCGCAAATCTAATACTGGCATTTTGCTAGTATGCAATGAAGAAAGACTGGATCCACTAAGTAAGAGTGATAAATTAAGAAGTTAATTATGTAAATAAGGGGCAATGAAATGTAGCATTACATGGGGCAAAATGGGATATGAGAGGCGGTCTTTGTTTTAGTTACCTTTGGAGTTTTTACTTTTACTGTCAGAAAGGTAACCGAAGGTGGGGCTTCAACTTGTCTGTGATTTAGGAGGGCTGCGCTACCTCAGTCATTACTAAATTGCAGAATACATTATTATATGACTAGGAAAACATACTAGAATTAGTACAGTGAAAGGAACATTTATTCTTATTAGGTTTGGCTGCTGCAAATCAAAGTTTGCCATATTTCAATTTTATTAAAAAGTTTGAGTAGTATTATACTTGTCTTTTGCACAATAGATTACTAATTGCAATAATCTAAAATTTGTTAGATTTAAAAACAGATGCATTAGCATCAATTGTATTAGACTTCAAACAAAATTCCAGTAATTAGAGAAGATATTAACTAAGAATGAGTCACACAGGCAAGCACATCTGCGTACTGTTTAAAAGGTGCCATATTGGTTTAACAAAACTTTTCCCTCAATGTTACTGGCAGAACACTGGTCTTGCAATTTAACTTTGTGAACAAGAAAAAAAAACACAGACATCAAGCATCTCGGTTACATACACTAGCTATATACATGCTGGAACATTACAGTTATCATCAAGTTATCAGCCAAGTACACCTAAATGTGTGTCCCTAGAGCAAACTAAATAAACAACCAAACAGTTTATCTAACATTTATTTAACAGAGAAGTCCAGCTGGGATGGAGCCCATTTTCAGCAGAGGCCCAGGCAGAAACACTCCAGACACATGTCTTTGGAATGTGGGAGGAAACTAGACCAACCCCACATGAATGCAGAGAAGACATACAGACCCTGCACAGAAGGCACCCCAGCTGAGAATTGAACCAGAGAACCTTTTACTAGGAAGCAACAAAGTTAACTGCTGTACCACTATGCTGCACATGAACAAAACTCAGTAGTACTTTCTTTTAAAAGCTAATGGTATTAATCCAAGATATAGCCTAATCTGAAATGGATTTATGGCAAAGGAGCATTAATATGCCAAATCTTTTTTACTGAGCTGAGAAAATGGCTGGATGGGCAATCATAGCTCTGAGATGTTTAAATTAACTTTGAAAAATGACACCAGTAGTACTTGTTGTTTGTTTTAACACAATGTACTTTATTGAATAATTGTATACAGATAAACAATATCAACCATACCTCTGAACCTCTTAGTGCAAGAAATCTGGACAAAGCCTGACAAAATGGGGGGACAAAGGCCCAAAAATAAGAACATATTTTAAATATTGCTTTTATAAACTTAGAAAGTTGCTAGAGTAAATGAGTTTGTTTTAACATACATTGTTTGAAGAATATGAAGTCTGAAACTCAAGTGCATGCCATTATTTAGTGACTTCAATACTTAGATCATCCCAGTGATTTGTCAGAAAACCACACATTTTGTGAGGAACAGACCAAAAATATGAATCAAAAATCTGGACATTCTGTGAAAATCTGGGCAGTTGACAGGTATGATATTAACCCTTTTTAGAAAGAGAGTGTACACACAAAAAAGGAAGAAAAAATGTCTATCTTCCACAAGCCTAATTACTTATGTAAAACTCAATGATAAACCATAATAATATTTAACAATAAGTATAGCGCAATTGAGATATCAAGCCATTGCCATATAGAGAAATGAACCATGTCTGAACTGAACCAACACAATTGTAAAGATGATAACCTATAGTCAACAAGAGTCTATTCTGTCTATCAAATTTCAATGAGCCTTCTGCAACATCCCATACATAACATGCATGAGTATATACACATTGCAATTCACATGAGCAAAAGAATAAAACTATCAGTGAATATGTGCGCCACTCATTCATATCAATTCACTTATCTGTCCAACCACTCACATTATAAACAATATTTATGAAGTAAGTTGACCTGTGAGGAGTGACAGCTTTCCAGAATTTACATATAACATTAAGGGGTCTATATCACGCAACTGAAACGTAATGTACTCGAGTGCCATAACATCGACACATATTACACAAAGTGTAAGAAAGCCGAAACATCTAAATGGCGATACTCATCACATACTTACCATGGTTGGCCAACAAGAACGGTATTACATTTCCTAATCATTTGCGATGATTAGGAAATGTAATTCCATTCATGTTGGCCAACCATGGTAATTCGATATGATGAATTTCGTTGTTTAGGTGTTTAGGCTTTCTTACACTTCGCGTAATATGTGTCGATGTAATGGCACTCGGGTATATCACATTTCGATTGCATGATATAGACCTGCATTAAGCAGGGTTCAGATAGTTAGTCTATTCAGTTAGAGTCCAGTGGGACTTATCTCAATGTTATCAGGAGGTACCAAAAATAGTCAGAAGTAAACATTTTTTGAATGAGATAAGGAGTCTTAGGTAGTCCATTTCATCTTATTAATTGTCCAGTCCCATAATTTCATAATCTCAGCACATTTCCAAATCATATGTAAATAATTAGCAGGCTGGGTATGACAATGCCAGTAGTAAGGGGAACTGATCTGGTTTCTCCTTTTAAATCTGTCTGGTGAGGAATGCCACATATTGATGAGTTTCATGTACATAATAACCTGAGCTAGATGCAGAAAATTAATTTCAGGATGTATGATTCTTTTTCCTGCAGTAAGCAGTGTAATTGAGATTCCCATTCAGTTTTGACATACAAAATAGGATTTTGTCTGGTATCATTTAATAGCTCAATGATAGGGTGGAAAAATACTGACCATTAATAGCCAATCTACACAATCCTTACCCACCAATCTAATGTTTTTACTCACAATGGTTCGAAGTTGCAGGTACTCCCACCAAGAAATCCCTTTGCTTCCTGGCTTCCATCTTGAAGTACCTGTAAAGGGTGAAAGGAGGAGGATATTGTATCCCATTCATCTATGACATAAAAATAAATTTATCAATCCAGTTTTGCCTTGCAATCTTATGGATCTTTGAATTATTCCATATCCTAGTACCCAACCATATATCATTTATTGTTTTCTTTCCAGCCAGCTTTAGACAGAACTGATTTGCAAACCAGTCTTGTATACCCCTTGTTCCCATACCTTGCTAGACATATTCCCTCTATTCTCGCTCTTTTCTTGTATGGGAATCTGAATTTTAGACTTGAACCATATAGTTTTTGTGTCTTCCTTACTTGAAAATAGTGTTGTCTGATAACAGCAACCCTATAAATAAAAAAACTGGATACTCACCATCCTCCTGCTTGCAAATGTTTATACAGTTTATTTCTAGATAATTAGGAGTTTCTGGCTTTGCCATAGATAATTAAAAAAGCTTCTTTGAGCTGTCTTAATTTTGGTGCACCATGTTAAGTGTGGGAGGTGTTGAAGTATAAGCAACAACTTGGGTAATATAAACACCTTTCACTTTCCTTAAATGACTAATTAAGTTTTTTCCTCCAGTCTTCACATTTCCCACAACTCCATGCTTGTTACCTAATGACAACTGCTTTTTAGCAATTAAGATACATAATTCTCTTGTGTAAATACTTGATTGCTTTGTATAAATATTGTGTTTTCGTCATATCATGTAAGCTCTCTATTTGTTTTCACTTATGATGTATTAACAGATTTGTTATTTTGATCCTTGTACTATCTCTCATATATGTATGAGAGTTAAACTTTTTAACGGCAATATTGTTTTTCATGTAACTGTTTTTTGGAGCTTTTCTCTTTGGGTCTCCATTGAAAATGGGCCTCAAGCCCAGTTGGACTAACCCAGTTAACAAATGTCAATAAATGAATAAAATAAATAAAAAAACTTCACAACCTGAATTCTGACTAGAAAGTAAGAGTTTGGTATTTCTGTCCGATTAGCAGCATATTAATCTGTACCAGCAAAGGTTTTAGGTTTAAATCCTCTGAATTATTAATATGGTTTGACATATGAATACCCACACAGGTGAATTGATGGACTTGTTGCATAGGGCAGTAGGCCCAACCCACCAGATTCTCAATAGCTGGCTCTGTAAGTGGGAAAATTTAAATTTTGAAAATTTAATCCATAAACCTAACCATTTCAAGAAGGTGCTAATTGCCTCTAGTATAGGTGTAACAATTGCTTATGATTATTGAGCCAAAGTGCACACCTGTCCACAAACCAGGAGGTAAGTGAATATTTATTCCCATTCACCTTGATGCCATCTTGGACAAAGTGACTGTGCAGCATGGTGTCCAGTGCAGTGACTGCTATAATGAACAAATGCCACAACAAAGGACAACCCTGTCTTGTCCCTTGAAAAATTTATTGGGAGGTGGATAGTACTCTATTCATATCGACTCTAGCAAAGGGCTTTAACATACAGGGGTTTACTTTTCCTAATGATGACAGTGGGAAACCACAGGCAGTCATCACATCTCATAAAAGCTTCCATCTTAATAGCTGAATGCCTTGTGGAAATCAGCTTTAGATTTAAGTATTTGCACTAGTACCTGAAGATTGAACCTTAACTTTATCAATTCTGGCCCACCTCCTTTATTTTTCAAAAACCTTTATGGTGTCTAAACATATCTTGTGTTATAAACTGATTCAGCCTATTGGCTAATATTTTGCCATAGATGTGCACTTCCATATTAATTAAAGAGATAGGCTGATAATTTGTGAGGTCAAGGTTATCTTTAACTGGTTTAGGGAACAAAATAATTTTATCTTTCATAAGCTCACAGCCAAACATTCCTATCTACTCCACCTCCACTTACATTTTATTTAGTGAAAGTATTAGAGCATTATTGAAACATTTATAAAAATGTAGGGGAATCTTGTCTAATCCCAGTGGTTTATTAGAGGCTATGGATCACATAACTGGGGGAATTTCCTATAAACTAATAGTTTGGGACAGCTGTATTTTAAAAGAATTATGTATCACACTCAACTTAAGAGGTTGTTTACATTATCTTCTTTCTTTATCATTTGAATTGTTGACCATCCTTCCATGAGGGAATAATTGTCACAAAAATATTATTCATAATATTAGGGTCTATTATAATGTCTCCTTCAGGGCTATGGATGTGCTATATACATATTTCATTATTTCTCTCCCTACGTTTTTGGCAAGGATTTTTTGGGATTTAATACCCTTTTCCCAGTAGTAAACTTTGTATTGTTCACATTCTTAATGAACAATATCGATAAAAGTCACACTGCATATTTTCTTTTCTTTAGATTTAAGAGATATTGATGAAGTGACTTATTACTTTATTGGCTGTTCTTACAGCCTTGATTTGTTGAGGCAATCTGATGTTTTATTGATTCATGCAAAAGATCAGTATGTAGCTTGTTTGCCAGAGACCTAGCCATTTCTTATTTTGTGATGTGTGTGTTTGAACATCTTGTTCTGAATAAGCTTTAATCCATGAAATTAGTCATTGCAATTGATGTCTATTCTTTAGTTACAGCAGCTCTGACCTCCATTGGCACATAAGGACTATTGTTGCTCTAGTTTGACTGACATAGATACCATACTATAGTCACAGGAACAGTTACAGTTTGTACCTGGCAAGCTTTTGAGACCAATTGCTGGATAAAAGAAATACATTACCCACTGTATAGCTGAAATAAGTATAATCTTTAGCTACAGGGTTCATGAATCACCACACATCTATCAGATTCTCTTCCAGACATATCTCAGTAAATAAGCTGGTAACACTTGGTGTTCTGATAACATTGGCTGGTACATCATATGTGGCTGGATCAAAGATGGAATTAAAATCTCCCCCTCCAAATTATTGAATCATTATTTTGAATAAGGGCTTACATTCTATTTCACAATTCTAACCATATGTAGGTGGCATCATTATTGGGTCTGTAGATATTAATCGGCTAAATCATTTTATTCTGCCATTTGATCTTCGGAATTAACCCTCTGCATGTTGTATCCCTGTGGGTCAGCTCCACATTGCCCCTAAATCCTCTGGCTAATACAATGGCCACCTCTGGCTAATACAATGGCCATACCCCTTTAGCTGAGGTTGTGCCTCTACAGTAAACCCTACCTTCCCTATCGTAGACAACATCAATTCATTTTTTGTTCTCAGTTTAGTTTCATGCAACAGCATATGTGGATTATACTTTGATAGCCATGCAATCATGGCTGTAGCCTCATAGTAGGTGGAAATCCCCAAGACATTGCATGAAATTAGAGTTATGTGTTTGTGTATGAACCAGACATGGTGCAGGAATCAATAATGCCAGCAATAACAATAATGTTGTGATTAATCAATTAACAAGTACACTCAAGTCAGGAGGAATAGACATTAACACTCTAATGAGTATGGGCAGATTATATAAAGGAGTGCTGAGGGCAAGGCACCACCAGCTGACCTTGGACTTTCAAGTAAATGCTAACCTGGAAATAAACATACCCCATATACTGCATTATGTCTGTATCTCCTATAGTATTTATTTATTTTTTTTATTATTTGTAATCCTGGTAGAGCACTGATGTCCATGAACCTTTTCCAGACTCAGTCCCAGGAGTGGTGTCTGGTTAATTGATTTGCTCAGAATCACACAGTTAGGTAAAGGAGGTTGAGGGAAACAAACCTTGCACCACCAGACCACAGGAAACAGCTCATTAACAGCCCTTAATCCTCTAAGCCAACTGCTAGACCCAAGGATTTCACAAAATACAAAGATCTGAATATTATAGTCACTGCTGAGTCTAATTGCAGTAATGACTTTACCCAGAAAGATATAACAGTGTGAATAAAACCACATTACACTCACAGCTTAATGGTGCTCAGCTCATGCATATTATTATATTCCAGGGTTTAGAAAAAAAGGGGGAGGGGAAGGAAGGGATGGTTCTATCCCCAAGGGCAAATAAGCAAAAGCTTATCACCAGAATGCTGTGTGTGTGTGTGTGTGTGTGTGTGTGTGTGTGTGTGTGTGTGTGTGTGTGTGTGTGTGTGTGTGTGTGTGTGTTTGTGTGTGTGTGTGACAGAGAGAGACCCTTCAATAAGCCACCAAAAGCAAAGTAGTCCTGTGACGTACTAGACAGGAAAGAAAAATGCCAGTTAGTGTCTACACCATTAAGTACATCATTCACCCCACACCCTAACCGTTTCCCCTTTTCCATGTAATACAGGATCTGAATGATAGCTGATCAGGTCCACTAAGTGTTTATCAAAGCTTCTCAACTACATTGATAAATGGACACTGGTGATGAACAAGTCTAGCTGGCTTCTATTTATTCTAACTTCTCTGGTCCACTAAATTTCATACTCAGTTGTGTCTGTGCCTTACTCATCAATGCCATATGGGAGAGTGTAACTAGATCCAGTGGTATGAATAGTTTCAGTCGAGCCCATTTCATGGTTAGAGGCTTTTGAGATGAAAATGTCCATAACTTTACCTTTCTTGGCTGCAGGAGATTCAACTGACGTACCATTGTTTGGTCATTTTTTTAGTCTCTGTCACCATGAATTTGGCCACTCATGTATATGTCTGTGATGCATGCACTGCTTTTAATCATGCAAAAATACTTCAGCATCAACTGGCAGAAGGAACTGAAGTCTGTATATCCTTAGTTATCTGTAGGATGGTAGGATTTTTTAGCGGGACACCAAACCTCAATTCACAAGCCCATTTTAGGAATGGAGCAAAAGAGTTATGTTTAGTAAAAAGTGCAACACTATAATATGGCACAATCCCTGACAGAAGACCTACCAGATTCAAATTATTACCCGGCTTTCTTGCTTTTTGTAAAATCTTTTATATTTCATTAAAATCCAAGCACTTGATAATTAGAGGCCATGGATGAATTACATTGACATGTTTGACCAGACCCTATGTGCATGTTCAATAATAGGGGTCTGTGACTCTTCCAACAACTTTTTTAATGCTATTGAAAGAAACTCTACCATGTCCATGCTTTCTCTGCATTTAGACAGCTTCAAAACGTAGATTATTTTGCCTGGAGCAATATTCAAGCCTGTGCACTTTAGCCTCAGTTTGCGCTGCATGTGGTTGTAAATCAGTGATACTTTTAGCATTGGTACTTACAGCTTGGTGCTGTCTTTAAACTCTTCTTACTGAAGCTACAAGGTTTGCTAAATGTCTGCTAGCAGCTAATCATGTTTTTTCATGCTTCCTTAATTTGTGAAACAAATGCAGTTGTTTTATGGAACAAAGATGTTACAGTCTCCAATGCCAGCTGAATTCCTGAACTGACTCTGCACAGTCCACTATATTGAGCTTCTCATAAGGAATGCTGAGTATTCTTTTTATGAATGTAATAAAAGACTAATAAAATCACTTGCATTACTTTGGCTCTGCTTGACTTATACATTGCAGAAGCATGTTAACAACTTGGCGCTTACTATGTCCACTGTCTGGGGATAGCGGATGAGGAGAGCTTCAGAGATTTGTGATGACACATAGAGTACTAGTAAATTAAGTCATTCTACCTTTATGCATGCCTGTGCACACTGTGGCATCAGCAGCATTTGTACTGCTACATCACTGAGAGAGGGGGAGGCACTGTGTTAAAGGTAGTGGTGGCACTGGCCAGAAAGGAGTTGTTACATAGCACAAGCAGCAAGGTGAGCTTTCCAAAACTATCACTGAAAGCAATTCCAGGCAGTGTGTAGAGTATCTGCGGTATGTGTAATAACTACCATAATTATTTATTTCACAGAAGTCATTACCTAAAGGTAGGTCAGGCCAGGAAGAAGCTTAATTCACAGTTATATTCATAAAGAGGTAACAGATGTACATCTAGGGAACTAGTCTTGTATTTATTTTGCTTAACATATCAACTTTTCAACCAAGTTTATATGTTGTGACATTTTTTATAGCTTGTAGAGTACTGCTGTCTGGGGGGGGGGAGAGCTAAAACGGAATGCCACAAAATGTATAATAGTGTCCTTCAGCATTCAAGAAGTCCCTTGTAACTATCACATTGACAATGCTCCCTTGAAAACTCATCCAGTAGCTAGGGACCTGGGAGATCCAGTAGCTAGGGACCTGTGAGATCCAGTAATTAGGGACCTGGGAGATCCAGTAGCTAAGGACCTGAGAGATCCAGTAGCTAGGGATCTGGAAGTCCAAGTAGCTTGGGACCTGGGAATCTATGTAGACAATGAAGTGTTCTGTGATCACCATGTGTCCACTCTTGTAAAAAAGTGCTTTTTCATTGTGTGAAGATTGGGTGAAGATAGGTGAAGGCTGCCAGCCTAGACAGATATAATTTTGGAGATAATTCTGTCATCTGTAAATATTAATGTAAACCACAGGCTTGTTGTCGTAAATGGTAAAAATAGTGTTACATGTGGAACTGGAAAAAATGTAACAACCGTGCACCCTACTGACCAAGTAAAGCATGTTGTGACCCTTTGATGTTAAAACTCAGAGCCGGTAAGTCCAGAGTGAGGCATCCTGCCTATTGTTTTAAGGCTATATTTAATGACCAGAATTTGCATGCATAAATGTCCTTTATTGCTCTGGTTTCTGCCCAGAGGTGAAGAATGTAAATGTAGTTTCTGTTAGCCTGGGAACCCAGTGAAGTGTGAAGAATGATGTAATATGAACCAGGAATGTGATTTTAAAAACAGACAGAATCATAGAGCATTAAGCATTTTTGTCTTGACCATCCAACTCATCAAACTCTGCCTTTGTTCTATATGTACGTTTATCTTAGACTTGTGTTTTCTCTTAGAAATAGCTAGAAACTAGAAAGATTAGACTAAGTGTTTTTTCTGTGATGTCAGAACTGTACTACTGAGTTATTTTAAGTATTTCACTGTGATCTCTGAACTCTTGACTAGCACTGTGTAGTAAGAAGTATTGTATTGTGTTTTTATTATTTATTATTAAATATTTTAAAACATTTCAACTGTGGCTGTTTTACGTAGAGATAAGTTAAGCTCTAAGAGTACATTGCATGTATAAAGGGATCATGTACCAAGTCACTCTAATAAGCTTTGACTGTTTAGTTATACTACCAATTGGATAATAATATTGCACAGTAATAATTGGACACCCTTTAAAGTGCCTTTGAGTAGCTGATAAATATTAGTGGGTGGTGGCAGCTGGTACTACAGTATAGTCTGGGAAAAAGGGGAACAGCTGGAGAACCTGTGCCAGCCTTCCCCAGGAGTGTCTGTGTGGTTGTATAAACTCTTCTCACAGTGTGTGTGTGTGTGTGTGTGTGTGTGTGTGTGTGTGTGTGTGTGTGTGTGTGTGTGTGTGTGTGTGTGTGTGTCAGCAACTTGGGCAGGGACATGAAGCACTGGTTAGACAGAGAGGGTGCTGGAGGTTTTAGCTTGCCCACTAGGTTGAGATCTGGACCATACAGCTGTGCCAGTGGGGAGTCTTATTGGGGACCTGGAGAGCAAGGGAGTGACCAGCCCAGACTGACTGTGATCTCTGTGTGCTCTTAAGGGAAACTGCACTTTACTGTGTGTATTTGTTATCCTTTCCTCCTATATGAGATGCCCCTCACTGGTGTTAGTGGTGAGGATTAAGGCTCCTTGATTGCTGGGCCAGGTCACGGGTGTCACACATTGCACAGCTTATTATTAAGGGCATGGCATCGAGGTCCTGGTATGTCATTATTGCACTGTATTCTACCCTCACCAGGCCAATCACTGAGTATAATGCCTCCTTCAGTGTGTACCTGTCCAAACATTTGACACTACTCAAATGCCCACAATGCTTTCTTATTAAGGACATCAAGGGCCTATACCATTAAAACTATGCAGACCATTTCCAAACCTTGTTTCTCTTCTTGGTGTCATACAGACTACCAAGGAGCAATCTCTGCCGCCTGTACAGGGCATCAGCAGCAGATTTTATCCCAGTGATGGAGAACCTTTTGGGCTCAGTGTGTCAACAATTCAGAAAATGCCTAACTTGACTCTGCTGGTGTGTCACCCCCCCCCAAATAAATAAATAAATAAATAAATAAATAAATAAATAAATAATAACTAAATAAATAAAGCAGTATAGCTCTTAATACATCAGGGATAAATCTTAACAGAATCAGGGACAAATCTAGAAATAAGAGATGTGGACAGTTTTAAACTACTAGTACTATTAATTTGAGTCACTGACAGAAAAAATTAACATGAGTTAATACACATTTTCTGAAGTAAAATAAGTCTAGAAATCTAATTATTGTCATTATTAAGTGTAAAAAGTCACCAGTTTTAGAAGGGATTAAGAGGGATAGTTGAGTGGAATGTAAAACAGCAAACGCTTAGAAATGCAATCTTCTTGCCCTTGCAGACGTGTTGCAGAAGTGTAACCATGAAGAGAAAACAATGTCAGCACTGCCCTTTGCAGACTGTATCAAGACAGTAAACCGAAATAGTCTTTGAGGTTAATAACTTCCTTACCTCTGCAACAGTGCTGTTGAACTGCCGCCTGGCACAAAATAATTCAATGCACTTCATATGAGCAATGAATGCAAAAGCAGTTTCTTTGGTAACTCAGGTGTTACCTAAAACGTTATGGCATGTCACCTTTGACATGCGTGTCATAGGTTCGCCATCACTGCTTTATCCTGTCAGATCTATTGCACATTTGCTAGTCCAGTGAGGGCATAAACACTTGCATAGAGAAAAGTACTTATCTTATATTATTTAAATGTTGTCTGGATTAAAAGATTGGTAACCATAAATTCACCTTTGGTCTAGCACCTGTGTCCCTAATTGATAAGGACAACATATGAATATTCTGCCCATCTCTGGTTATTAGTAAATAAGTATAATGGCTAAAACTTTACTTGGAATGTATGACTAGACTTCTAAAAATCCCCATGGATTAATAGCCTAGTGTATATATATATATATATATATATATATATATATATATATATATATATATATATATATATATATATATATATATATATATATATATATATATATATATATATATATATATATAAACCTGTGAACCTATGTACAAAAAGTTCTTAGGGATGATTAATTCTGCTAAGATGTTTTTATGAAAGCTGCATACTCCCAGTCTAAGTTTGCCTCATTATGTTATTGGACAGTCATCTCTCAGCCATCCCAGCCACTGTACCCCTCCTTATATTTCACATCATTCTTAGTCCATCTTATTCCTAACTAGTATATATCATTTAATGGTTCACACACCCATTGGTAACAATTTATACACTTTTGCATCGTTGTTTTTACAAAGGGTTAGCTTTTTAATTTGATCCTTAATCACATTCTGACTCCATTCTGAGACTGTGGTATATTGTTTCAGCATTCATTTTTAATAAGATCAAACAATGCTTAACATGCATATATAGTGGATATAAAAAGTTTACACACCCCTGTTAAAATGCCAGGTTTATGTGATATAAAAAACAAGACCACAATAAATCATTTCAAAACTTTTCCCACCTTTAATGTGACCTATAACTGTACAATTCAATTGAAAAGAAAAATCTGTTAGGGGAAAAATATAAAGGAAAAAAAAAAACATGCAATACACTGGTTGCATAAGTGTGCATGTCCTTAAACTAATGCTTTGTTGTGTGTGCACACCCTTAAACTAATACTTTGTTGAAGCACCTTTTGATTTAATTACATCATTCAGCCTTCTTGGGTAGGAGTCTATCAGCATGGCACATCTTTGCCCACTCTTCCTTACAAAAGTGTGCCAAATCTGTCAGATTGTGAGGGCATCTCTTGTGCACAGCCCTCTTCAGGTCACTCCACAGACTTTCTATTGGATTTAGGTCTGGGCTCTGGCTGGGCCATTCCAAAACTTTAATTTTCTTCTGGTGAAGCCATTTTTTGACTTGGATGTATCCTTGGGGTCATTGTCATGTTGAAAGGTGAAATTCCTCTTCATCGTCAGCTTTCTAGCAGACACCTGAAGGTTTTGGGCCAAAAAGTGACTGGTATTTGGAATTGTTCATAATTCCCTCTACCTTGACTAAAGCCCCAGTTCCAGCTGAAGAAAAGCAACACCAAAGCATGATAACTGCCACCACCATGCTTCACCATGGGAATGGTGTTCTTTTGGTGATGCAAAGTGTTGTTTTTGTGCCAAACATACCTTTTGGAATTGTGGCCAAAAATTTCAACCTTGGTTTCATCAGACCATAACACATTTTCCCAGATGCTTTTGGGAGATGATGTATTTTTTTGCAAATTTTAGCTGGGCCTGGATGTTTTTCTGTGTAAGAAAATGCTTCCATCTTGCAACCCCACCCCATAGTCCAGACATATGGAGAATATGGGAGATTGTTGTCACATGTAGTACACAACCAGTACTTACCAGAAATTCATGCAGTTCCTTCAGTGTTGCTGCAGATCTCTTGGCAACCTCCCTGACAAGTTTTTGTCTTGTCTGTTCATCAATTTTGGAGGGACATCCAGTTCTTTGCAAAGTCACTGTTGTGTCATATTTTCTCCACTTTTTGATGACTGTCTTCATTGTGTTCCATGGTATATCCAATCATGTGGACATTTTTTTGTATCTTTCTCCTGACTGATACCTTTCAACAATGAGATCCCTTTGATGCTTTGCAAGCAGTCTGCGAACCATAGCTTTTGCTGTAGCAGGCAACTGAGTAAATGTCAGGAAAATCCTACTAGGACAGTTGAACTTTATATGGGGTTAATCAGAGTATCTTTAATTGATGGCAGGTGTGTACCCAAGAAGACTTAATTCTGTAATTAAATCAAAAGGTGCTTCAACAAAGTATTAGTTTAAGAGTGTGCACACAGCAAAGTATTAGTTTAACGGTGTGCACACTTATGCAACCAGCGTATTGTATAGTTTTTATTTTTTATATTTTTTCGCCTAACAGATTTGTTTGTTTTTCAATTGAATTGTACAGATTATAGGTCACATTAAAGGTGGGAAAAGTTTTGAAATGATTTATTGTGGTCTCATTTTTTTATATCACAAAAACCTGGCATTTTAACAGGGGTGTGTACATTTTTTATATCAACTGTATGTTCAATAACACCTCCCCCTTGCACATACAAAGGCATAAATAGACAGAAACACACATACACATGATAGGCATACAGAGAGAGACACACACACACACACACACACACACACACACACACACACACACACACACACACACACACACACACACACACACACACACACACTCTCATACAGGTTCATACACATGCACATAGACAGAACTGCTTAGGTGCTAGTAGCTCATGACACACTTGCTCACAGCCATTTGCTCTAACAGTCAAGAGTTCTAACTCACATTAGCCTTTTCCTAACGAATTACCTAGCTGTCCCACCACCCAACCTTAATGAACCGCATAGCACTACCAGAACCCTCTCTCATCCTTAAACTCCTACCTGGTCCCTAACCATAACCATAGCTCACCCCTCCCTAACCCAAAAGTCCCAGATTGCTACCAAATGCTAAAATTCGACTTCCCTTTAAACCTAAACACCCATGACCCTAAAACCCTAAAACTCCCACATTAAACACCCCTTAAACCTAAATCTCTCTCCTGTCTAAACCTAAATCCCCCTCCCAATAACTACCTGAAATCCTAACCTGCATTTCAATTTTCTCCCACTTCCCCATGGCTGCTCCATAAGTCTTGGCCAAACTCAAGTATTGTGTTTGGGTGAGGTGCCGCTGCTCCATTCTCTCCCCATGGCTGCTGCACCTCACCTGAACATGAAGTTGAGTTTAAACTCAAGTAGCCAGCAATGCAAACTACAGAACACCTGAGTCCCTTACTGAGAAACAGTGCTATTCAAGCTCCTGGGAGTTGGATGCTAGTAGTAGCTACTCAAACACCTGCGCATGTGCAGTGAGCTTTTACAATACATAATGATAAAGCTATTTCACCTGAGTAGGTGTGCCAGTTCTGACCTTTTGTGACATTCTATAGTTATTTTTCAGATAGTATGATGAAACATTCCTATTTTTCAGGGGTAATTTGATGATTTTATACAGAAAAATATTCTGAAATGTTCAGAATCTTCAGAACATATAGGTTAGTACTAAGCTAACTGCCCTTGTGAGCCACTTTAAGCTTAGCCAATTATCCCTTGTGAGACTCAAACCCTGCACCTTGTGTTTGTAAGGCAAACACCTTAACCATTAGGCCACCTCCCAACCCTGAATTGTGGTAAGAAACTAGGGCTCGTTTCTACAATGAAAGCAAATCTGAGCTTTATTTTTGCTATTGTAAACTTCATACATTTTAAAATATTTATTTTGTAGTGCAGTTAATTCTGTTTTTTATAGTAGTTTTAAATGGAACCTGGAATAAAACAGCAAAAGAAATAAAAGTATGGTGATTCTATTTAATTTCAAGTATTCATTGCTCTGAAGCATCTGACAGTATCCATGAAACTATGCAGGCAGAGACAACAGGATGCACATACCAGTTTATCCATTATTGTTAATTTATTTATGTTCGTTATTCATTGTGTGGCCTCTTCTGGTAAGGAAATGGCTATTTTCTAGTGTGATACAGGAAACAACAGCTATGTGTTTATGCTGCCAGCAAACTGAAACACAAGACAAGTGTTGCAAGGTCATTGGGATTACTGGCTTTACAGAATATGTTGAAAAGAACAACAAAAAATTGGCATCTTTCTCTGCACAGGAACTGATTAGTAATACAGAACATATGTAAACTTTGATGAACATTAAGCTTGAATCATATGACAATCTTATTCAGATATAAAAACATCTGAGAAACAATGTTGAATTAATCTCTGTACTGTAAACAAACATGAATGAGGAAATGGTAGTGACATTGAGACGTATATAATCACACAGAACTTTTCAATCAAAAATGTCATGCTGCAGTACATAAGTCATGGGGAAAACCTGGGGGAGTAGAGTGACGCTATGAGGCAATGAGGTACAAGAGAGTATTTGACAAGGACATAGTGTCAGCTGAATATGTTCAGAAAAAAAGAAGGTTCAGATAAAAAAAGCATGCAAAAGAATGTTCCAGGGGAATGGGCCAGACATGCAAAAACTAAACAATGGAATCAGTATAAATGAAAATTGAGTGAACGTACTATGTCTAGCATGAATGGTCAATGGATGGGACTGTCTTGCAGTTACAACTGAAGACTAAGTATCTTTCCCAGTAATGAGCTACTCCTTGTAGTGCAGGGTACAGTGTTTTGCTTCCTTCTACCTCCTGATGACTGAGTCACTTAAACGGGTCTATATTAGAACATCGAAGTTTCAAAACTTCGAATGTTCTAATATCAAACCCTATTCAGCAAAAGTTGAAAACATCGAACATACAGAACAGCAAATTTTTTTCTAGGGAAAAAATTCACTGTTCCAAAACACATACACACAACACAAGCACACCAAACAAACAGCAATCCACACACATACACCTAAAATCTTACACCTAACCCTATACTAAACTATACACACACCACTAACTATTTACTTACCTTAACCCAAACCCTAACCCTAAGGTCCATCACTATCGCACACTCACCTCACCTGCGCTCTAACCCTAACTCACCTACCCCACCCTAACCCTCACGTCCACACAATCGCACACTTACCTGACCCCTGCCCTAACCCTAACTCACCTAACGCACTTTAACCCTCACGTCCACACAATTGCACACATACCTAACCCGTGCCCTATCCCTAACTCACATAACCTGCCCTAACCCTCACGTCCACACAATTGCACACATACTTAACCCGTACCCTAACCCTAACTACCCTAACCCCCACTCAATTGCACACTTACCTCAACCCGACCTGTAACTTTCCACCACAGCGCTGAAAATACTGAAGCAACAGAAATGGACAACCAAATTCTTTCCCTAGGAAAAAATTTGGTTTTCTGTTGCTTCAATATTTTCAGCTTTCGCTGAATAGGGTTCAATATTATAACATTCGAAGTTTTGAAACTTCGATGTTCTAATATAGACCCACTTAAACATACAGCACTCTGGGGTCGTTCCTGAAAAGGACTCTTGTACCCACTTGGCCTTCCTGTTAAACAAATTAATACAATTAAAAAAAGGAAATGGATTACAGGTACTTTTTTGACTTGTAAATATAAGAAATCTGTTTAAAAATGTAACAAAATTGTGTCAATACTTTATGGTGAAGTGTAATGAATTCTGGAAAGCAAGGAACAGATATTTATTTTGGGCATTTTAAATGCAAATCCTAAGGGAAAGGGATGCAGCAGCAAGACTGGGGTAATATTTTATGCATGGATGGATGTTTGCTGCAATGAGCAGAGAGGGATAGCTGAAATTCTGGTACACTTAACCTCTTCCTTGAAAGAAGTGTACAAAGAATGTCTGCAGTCCATCTAGAGTACAAATAAGGCACATTTGGGTTATTTATGGGATAGCTATATATTGTTTCCAGGCAAAATAATTCTGAGTTTATATATTTTTAGCTTCTCTAATGTAAGTAAAATGTTAAAGATGAAAAAAGAATGATTTTAATAGTGGATGCAAAAATAACAGTTCATCCATGAGAAAATTGCAGAATGTGAACAAAAAAGTACCATTCTAACAAAGTAAAATGATGAAATAACACAACATCAAAACAAACACACCAAAAGTAGAAACAGTCAAAAACAAACATGGCTCACAAAATGCAGAGAGAATGTACAAAAATGTATGGAAAGAACATCATTTTAACAAAGTACAAATGACAAATAACAGCTCATCAAAATAAAATACACCAAAAGTAAAAATACCACAAATGTATAGTACTAAAAAAAAAAAACTAATAGGGAAATTATGGCTGGCAAAATTATACAAAGACATGAAAACAGATGAAAATATGCAGTCGAAAACAAGTTTTTGTAGACCTTGCACTTCTCATGTATAAGGCTGTACCCCAGTACTTATAGCTCCATTTTCCAAAGCTGTACAACTCACAGAGTATGTATTGTTTTTTTCAAAGACCTTTATTGAATTATTACTTGTGACACAGGCAAATTTACATTCATATAAAAATAATCAAACTATATTAACATAACAAACATTATATTTCACATATATTGCTATATACATTATATAGCCTAAGCAACATTACATAAACTATTCAATTCCTTCCTTATTTTTTTCAACAAGAAACATCTTTAGTAAACCATCACTTACTACATAGGCAATCAAACATTTGCATAAATGAAAACAAATCACATAGACACAATCCTAGTTGCAAGCATTTTACACCACAAACCATATCGACGCACTCCCAGCTGCAAACATTATACATCACTTATAATCTACCCAATCTTTCTCACTCAAACATTACATAGCTCATTTAAGTCCCGCCGCCTTTTAAACCTCACTCCTCCCTTGTATGTATTGTTCCCACAGTTCCCGTTTTTCCTGTGTAATTTGCTCCTATCATTTTCTAAAGATCTCAATTCCAGTTGTTTTATCTCTGTTACTATGTTTACTACTTCCTGCATAGTTGGCTTAGATTTTGATTTCCATTTTCTAGTAATTGCTTTTTTGGCAGCCACCATTACAAAACACAGCAAGGCCTTACCATGTCCAGGTAATTCTGATTCTGTATCATAGCTCAGAAAAATCATCTCCCTCATCAGATCAATCTGCCCACCCAGCATCTCCGACAGTGCACCCTGTAGGGAATACTTAAAGTCCACCAACTCACCGCACTCCCAGAAAATGTTCCCAGTTACCTCCTCCTGTCTCTTCACACCTCTAACATTTGCTGTCTGCCTCAGGAAAAATTTCCTGGGGTATAAAAATATCTATGTAAACATTTCCAGGCAAAAATCCTAATTCTTCTAGATTTTGTTCAACATCAACATTTCATAGGATCAGGACACTTCTACTTTACATGCAGATACAGGATGAAGTGCTATGCTACAACGCCTTGGTGGTCTGCATAAAACACAGACCCTCACATGAAGATAGAGGCCCTACTTTCCTTGAGTATTATACATATACGTAGTATACTCGTAAGCTCTTCTATCATTTTCAGTTTTGATACCAAGATTTTGATATCCTAGATAATCAAAGAATGTAACTTTCAACAAAATGTATGTGGGAATCAAAATGTTACCATTTAAGTTTAACATCATTCAGAAGGTGTGAACTCAGTGGGGACAAGTTAAACCACATAGAATAAACAAGGACAAAAATGGTGTAAGATTTGTTTTTAGCAATAATACTTTTTTAACCATCAGTTTTATTATAACAATGTGAAAAGCACAGGACAAAACAGAAGAACTTAAGAATCTACATTTGTAAACATTAAACTCTGCTATTCCAACAACAAATTAAGTATATTCATACATATTCAAATTAGTATCCGTAATTAACCCACTAATGCAGCATAATGTCTGCATAGATATGAAATTAATAAAATGTCAAAGATTTGAGGTACATTTTTCTAGCATATAAAATCAATGGTATTCATTGTAATAATCAATAATCTAAGCCATGTCTTCTTATGTTTGTAGGCCCAAGTGTTGCATTAACTAACAGTCACAGCCTATCTCCTCCAAGGACTGAGGGACATTCTGCCCTAAGAACCCATTCTGCAGAATCTTAAATCCTAATCCAAATACCCTGAATCCACATGAGGCTATAAGAAATACTAGCAATAATCTGAACTGCTCTTTCAACCTCACTAATGTGAGGCTGCAAATCTGAATCAGTTTAAATTATGTAAATGACACATGTGGCAAAGGAAGTCAGAACTTTATACCACTGTGGAATATAGGTTCATAGGTTCATAGGTTCGTACTAGGCTATCTGCCCTAGGGCATTTATAAGCCTAGCCAGAGTGTATGTGGCTTACACCACCCCTTAGGATGAGAATACTACGCCCTTTTAGGGTTTAGTTTACTATGCCTCTGTCTAGTAGTGACAAAGAGATGACCCCCGGGGTAAACCTACGATCTCCCATCCACTCGTCAAGATTTCTTTTGAATAGAGTCAGTGAGGGGCTCTGCCTAACATGGACTGGGATTCTGTTCCAGAGTGTAGGGAGCCTCTGGGTTATGAATCTGTCCCTCCAGCACATTCTATTTATTTCTGTGTTGAGGTTTAAGTCACTTGTTCTCGTGGCTCTGATGGATTTGGATTTTCTGAGGTGGAGCATGTCCATTAATTCAGGATTGGACATGGCCTTGTACGTCAGGCACAGATCACCTCTGAGTAGGCGGTATGCGACTGAATAGAGCTGGAGTTTTTCAGTCGGGCAGCATATGACATATGTTTAAGACCCTTTATCCTCTTGGTGAGGAACTTTTGGGGTCTTTCCAACTGCTGCAGGTGTCGGGTGAGATACATCCCAAATGGGGCATTGTACTCAATCATTGGCCTGATAAGAGAAGAGTACAGGGGCACAATGACCTCTCTTGATCTAGATGTGAAACCCTTCATGATAAGGTGGGCAATATAGAAGGTCTTCCTAACCACTTTGGCAATGTGAGTGTCAAATGAGAGGTTACTGTCAACCTGGGTCCCTAGGTCCCTGATTACCTCTTCCGTACTTAATGGATTACCGCCTATGTGGTAATTTGCCGGTACCTTGTTTTTCCCAAAGGGTATGACTATACATGTTTTGGCGTTTAGCTTAAGGCCATGGCTCTGGCACCAATTATCCATTTCTATGAGGCCTCTCTGAAGGATGTTTGTGTCTGCTGGAGTATCAATTATGGCCCAGTTTGCAGTCATCTGCAAACTTTGTCAGCCACAATCCTCCTATGTTTGCCTGTACCTCGGAAAAATAAATGCCGAACAAGAGGGGTCCCAGGACTGAGCCCTGTGGGACACTGCTTGTGACTGGCTTAGAGTCTGACATAGCTCCAGCAACTCTGACCCTGTGGGTTCTGTCCTTGAGCCAGTTTGCAACCCATCTTGTGACATATGGGTTTACATTTAAGCTGGTGAGTTTGTCTATGATGCCCGAGTGGGGTATTGTGTCAAAGGCTTTTGCAAGGTCAAGGTAGGCTGTGTGAACTGCCTTACCCTCATCAATGGCCTTAGTGACTGTTTCAAAAAGTCGACCAAGTTCAGAAGGCAGGATCTGCCCTTGACAAAGCCAAATTGGGTAGGATCCAATGTCTGTAGGTCCCCAATGTCTTTGTTTATGAGTTCCATAATGATCCTCTCCATAGCTTTGCAGACCAGGCTCATCAGGTTTATGGGGCGGTAATTTCCAGGGTCCGTAGAAGCACCGCCTTTGTGAAGTGGGACCACTGTTGCCATACGCCACTCTTTGGGTACGTATCCTGTGGTAAGGCTAAGATTAAACAGCAGCCTTATGTGTGGGTTTAGTTCCTCTTGGAGTTCATGTAGCACACAGCCCGGGACACCATCCGGTCCCATTGATGCTGTGTTTTTAGCTTTAGAGAGGCGGCTCTCACCTGGGCATCTGAGATGTTAGGGAGGCTACACTCTGCTGGGATAGTTATTTCTCCTTTTGGGTGGGAGGGGGAGGAGAAATTTGCACTGAACCTGTCTGCCAGAATGTTGGCAATGTCAGTGGGTTCAGTGTATTTTGTGTCATTTTGGACTAACTCTGAGCATATCTGGGAGTTTCCACCCAGGTTTCTAACATAGCTAAAGAAGGCCTTGTGATTGTCTTTTGTGTCATTTGCGATTTTTCTCTCAAAGTTGGCCTTGGATGATTTTATGAGTGATCGTAGTTTTTGCTAGTACTGATCAGAGATGCCTTTCCTTTTAGGGATTTTGCTCTGTCATGTAGTAGCTTCCTCCTTCTGTTGTAAAGTTTGTTTATGGCTGGGGTCCACCAGACCGGTTGCCTGCCTTTGGGGAATGGGTCTTGGTTTTATTTGGGATTGCATGATCCATGCATTCTTGAAGGTGCCCATAGAAGGCATTTGCAAGGATTCAGCAGTGTGGGTTGTGGTTTCCACTGGTCCAGGGCCTTGAAAGATACCACTTCAGTCTTAAGAAGTGTGAAGTTTGCTTTTGAGAAGTTCTTCAATGTGGTCTTTTGTGCAGGGGTGGGGCGGGATGTGGATTTCCAGTGAGATTAATTTATGGTCTGATCTTACCAAAGAGGGATGTACTTCCGGTGTGGAGCATTTTGTCCCCATGTTTGTGATGATCAGGTCTAGTATATTGTCTCCTCTTGTGGGAATGGTGACTAGTTGTTCCATTGCATTTGAGTTTATGAATTCTAAGAACCTTTGGGCTAGAGTGTTGGGGCTTGAGTAATGTTCCCAGTCTATGTTTGGGTAGTTGAAGTCTCCCAAAATGATGGTATTTGGAGAGACATTCATACTCTCCAGTGTCTTCAGGAAGGCTGTGTGGGGTTCCTGAGTTTGAGAGGGTGGTCTGTAGCATGCTACAAACTGTAAGGCAGTTTTGCCTATGGTTAGTTGCACCTGGATAGTCTCCGATGCTTCGTGGTTTCCCACTAACCTGGGGGTGGGGGTATCTTTGATGAAAATGGATACTCCCCTCCTTTTGTGGTTCTGTCCAAGTTTTGGGGCCGGAAAGCATGATATGAGGTAAAACCTGATAGTGCTGGGGTGCTCTCAGGAGCCTTGAACCAGGTTTCAGTCACTGCACAGACATCGATGTTCTCCATACTGAGAAGGGCTTTGAGGGCGTGCATCTTGAGGTTTAGACTTCTGGCATTGAGCAGCATTACCCTTAGTTTTTTCCACTTGTGTTTTCTAGGGAGGTAGGTTTGTCATTTGAGCCTTGCCTAAAAAGGCACTATGGGGTGGCAAGAGCCTTTGCCAATATCCGGAAGCCCAGGGGTGACAGGTGCAAACCATCCCTTTTGAAGCAGCGTGGCTTGTCAAGCATGTCATCCCAAGCAGACAGACACTGGATCCCCTTAGAATGACACCAGTAATTAAGCCAATTGTTAAAACTGATCATTTTGTCTTTGTACTGTGGCATCATTCTTGGTGAGGGTAAGATGCTCCTCAGGGTCAGGGTCATACCGGCCTGGGCTACATAATCAGAGAGCTCCTCTATGTCTCTTTTCATGTAGTCCAGGGAGGTACGTCTCAGGTCGTTTACATCTGCATGTACAATGACTGAGTCATATTTGTACTTGCTGTGGACTGACCTGAGTGCTTGTATTATGTGACGGATTCTAGCTCCCGACAGGCAGCTTACTGTGACCCTCTCCTTGTTCAGTCTGGTGAGAGGGACGTCAGTGTGCCTGACTACGGAGTCACCTATTACAAGTGTGTCTGGCATGTTGTTTGGCCTTAAGGGCTGTGACTGTTTAGCACACTGACTTTGTGAACTATGTGTTGCATTTGCTATGTCTTGAGGTGGTGGTTGCTTGGGTGTCTGCTTTGGAGGCCTCTGTTGTTTTCGTAGATTTTTAATCAGCGCCTCCGAGTATGTTTTTGTGTGTTTATGTGTTTGGTTTGCAGTTGTGATAGTTCTATGTGAGACTGGGTTTGTGGTGTGCGTGGTTACCTTCTCCTCCTGACTGGTCTTGCCAGTACTGAATTGAGAGAGCTCAGCCTCCAGTTTGGCTATATAGTTGCATCTCTCATATATTTGTATTTGTTGGGAGGAGGAGAGGGTTGTCTGTGTACATGAGGCAATTGTAACATTGCCTCAAGATTCCCAGATTCACCAGCTGAACAGGAGAGGACACCAGCAACTGACCCTTCGACATGCTAGAAATAGTGAAAAAGATTGCTGTGTAACTGAGTCAGAAAGGACCTATAGGGAAATGGGTACTCAACAGAATTTAGGTGAATGAAGTACTTTTCGTTTGTTTAAGAGTGCTTTACCTGTATACAAAATGCTTTAGGAGCAAGTGCTGAGCTTTTCAGATAGAGTATAGGCTGTTTAGATTGCAAGTAGAACAGTTCTAAGGGAAAAATTGAAGAGCAGACTTGGCGGAGCCAGAAAAAGTTTAACCTTGTTTAACCAGCGCTGCGCTATGCGCACGACCGCGCAAAGCTGTGCAAAGGCGGATTTTAAGCAGTGAACTACAAAAGAGCTAGGAATGGTCCCAAACAACCAATTACTAACAGCTTCTTGTGCTGAGGTCACTTCCCCCAAGGATAGGTAGGCTGCTCAAGGCTCCCCACTCCCACTGGTGAGCAAAGAAACTTCCTTTTATCCAAGTAAGGTAATGGACAACACAGGAACTACACCACAGCCCAGAATACAGCAATGCCTGTATACTGGTCTAAACTAGTCGAAAAAGGCGGGAAAACAAGGATTATTTTTTTGTTTTTTTTTGCAGAAATACACAGAAAATGCAGAGACAGTGATAAATTAGTTACACAGGCTAGCACACTTTAGTGGGCAGCCTCCACAGTTCAATTAAACAAACAAACAAGCAAACTTTCAACTAAATTCGACTAAATGTAACTTTAAGTGCAATTTTTAAAATAAATGCAGTAATCAGTAAAAAAACAGTTCAGGCTAGTTTAAAGTAAGCAGCAGAAGCTATTTTCAGTGAAAAAAAAGCAAAGATACTTAAATCCAGAAAGTAGTCACTTTTTCGAGTTCCTTGCTGCTAGGACCACTCTGTAAACCCACGTGGAGCTTGTCTGAGCAGTATAGCCAGAAAAAAATGCCCAGAGGCGGATTTTAAGCAGTGAACTACAAAAGAGCTATGTACACTCCAGCCACAGTATTCAACAATGCCACCCTGTTATCTCAATTAATGTGAAACTTACTAAGTACTATTATAGCGTATGGAGAAAGATGTCTGCTCTAAATTTGTTGAGGGGATTTTACCCTCAATGGTAACATCAGTAAATAGGTCATTAAGATGGATATCATGAAATAGAGCAGAATTACAAATATTGCCATTACATCTTGTCATCACTGAAAGTGTGAACCTTCATTGTTCAACTGTCATAAACCCACCATTTGTGGAGGAAATTAAATCTATCCAATAAACAAAGTCTGCTCTCAGCCATTTTTCCTATAGCATCATGAGGTGATGCCCTGCCTTCCACCTTTGGTCTGTGGCAGTGTAACTGGCAATAGTTAATTACCATTGAATCCCAAATGGCAGATGGCATATTCTGAACTGTAAGGATTGCAAAACGTGGAGGGTCGATGACATAAAACTCCAAGGTAAGCAGATCTAAACCTTCTTTGTGCTTGAGGGCTTTCAGAAACTTTCTAGATTCTTGTTATTTTGTTCTGTGAAACAAATCTAGCAGATTGTTCCATCTGAGAGGGGAGAATGAAATAAAAATGGTTGGTAATACACTACACTAAGAATAGAAATTTTAGAAGACAATACATATTTATTGCATTTGTTTAGATAAGAAAGGGTTGCCACTTGAAATTCGTAGATTTAAGACTGTGTAGGAAAGGTCTGGAGTTCAGATATGTGTCACAGTCCAAGAGTATTAAACCTATACTTTATCTGTACACACATTGATATCTTTCCCTTTAAGTCCAGCCATCTGAAGTCTACCCACATCATTCAGTGGAAAGACTACAAACTCACACCTGCTTATCTTAAGGCCTGCAATTTCCCCCAACCTTATACAAAACACTCAGAGAAGATGTCAAGTTGGATTCCTGTCTTCTAATCCACATCACCCGATAACATGATGGGTTTGTCATGTGCGAAAGCTAGGCCCCACACACCTGCAAACCCATTCCCTTTGTTATGACAATTTCAACTGATAAAATATATAGATATAAAGAAAGTGGGCATCATTGCCTCATGCCCCTAGGCTGTGAACAGCCTTGAACAGAAACCATTTGTGGACACTTACACCTTAGGATTCAAATAAAGAGCTTGGCAAGTTTCACAGCTGGAACACTTATTCCAAAGCCTTCCACAGACAAAATCTGTTTTGTGGACTTGAGCAAATTCCCATGTCTGCAGTCTTATTACCTTTAAACACATGGAAGGTTTTAATCTATAACCTGATCAAACATGGCCCACCTAGATGTCCTTTAACAAATCCCTGTTGTACTGGACTCAAAGAGACTGATAGAACCACTTCCAACCTTTTAGTCAGCATCTTTGCTATAATTTTTATTTCTGTGTGAATTAGGGAGTCTTTAATTTCAGAGACTTCTCCTTCATTGGGAAATGGCGAAATGGCAGCCGTGTTTGAAGATACTGGAGTAGAGCGACTTCACTGCACTGCCTTAAAAAGGGGAAGCGGATGTAAACTCAGTATAACCTGAAACCTTTTGTAGTGCATGGAGTGTGGTGATTACTCTCTGATATTCAGAAAAAGACAAACGTGTGCTAAAGGAGCATGAGACCTGACCATAACAAATGTTAAGCACCCTCTTCTAAAGTTGTTAAGGTTGGGTCTCACACCTGTAGTGACAGCAAATGACAGTGGCAGTGCAAAAGATTTGTTTCCGCCTGCTGTCCACAGGAATAAGGAGTCCCTTCCTTCAATAAACTTAGAAACTAGCTGGAATAACAGGATGTGTGTTCACTTGCATTTTATGAAGGATACCAACTCTGAAACTCAAATGTATGTCATTATTTAATGACTTCAATCCTTAGTGGTTTGTCCAAGAAAACACAGATCTTATGAGGAACAGAGCAAAAATATGAATCAATAACAAAGATGTTCTGCAAAAATCTGGATAGCGGAGAGGCATGAAAGGTGAGTGTAAATGTAACGGCTTGTGTTACACTGCCTTTCTGACAGTGAACGCTAAGTACTTTATGGCTTTGAGTAGTCAGGAAGTCCTTCTACATGGCACACCTCATCATAAAAGGGTTCTCATCCAGGAAAAAAGAGGTCATTGTTCTCCTCTACTCGTCACTCATTAGACCCATTATAGAGTACACCTCCCCTTTTGGAATGTACCTCACAAGACATCTGCAGCAGCTGGAAAGGCCACAGAAGTACCTCACAAAGAGGATTACTGGCCTCAAACAAATGCCCTACACTGACCGCCTCAAAAAACATCCAGCTTTACTCCGTAGCATATCGCCTACTCCGAGGTGATCTCTGCCTAACATGTAAAGCTATGTCACACCCAGAGCTGTTGGACATGCTACACCTAAAGAAATCCCAATCCCTCTGAACTACATGCTCTAAGGACCTAAACCTTGCCATCACAATAAACAGGACACACTGGAGGGATAGATTCCTGTCCCAGAGACTTCCTATACTCCGGAACAAGCTACCCATCTATGTCAAGCAAAGTTCTTCATTAGCACTCTTCAAGAAAAATATTGATGAGTGAATGGGAAATAGGAAATACACCCTGGGGATCACTTCTGTGTCTCGGCTGGACAGTGGCACAGGAAAATAACTTTCTTGGGTGGTGTAAGCTATGGAACCTTGCTGGCTAGGCTTACGTAGGCCCTTGGGCCGATAGCCTAGTACCTACCTATGAACCTATGAACCTATGAAAGCTGATAAAACACTTAACATTTTTATTTTATTTTACTGTCATAATCCTCTATATAACACTCCATAGAAATGTCTTCTGGGCTGGGAGCCTTACCTGGAGAAGGTTTTGTTCGCTAAGATCGAATGCACATTTCCTCAACAGAATAACATAAAGCAACAAAACTTTGAAGCCAGATCAGTTAAATCATTAGAATGGTCGTTAACATGGTTCCTAGATGGAGAAACATATTCTCTGCACAGAATCATATTATAAATCACTAGAACAAGCCTTAACTTGGGTCATGAAGGGGCAAAAGTCCTGTACTTCCTACAGACCCAAACTACCAAAAGAACATGTAATCATTCCAGCTTGACCATTTGCTAGTTGACTAATAGAGCACTTGACCAAGACCACAGTAACCCCGGAGGAAGTAGCTTAATAGCCCTACATACTTCCTAAACATCAAAAGGGTAATTCAGGTGTATCAGGACTTCTTCAGTGACTCAAGGGATATTTCGTCCCTCACAAAAGTCCAAAAATTGGTCTGGCATATACGCTCCATTGTGAGCATTCAGTCTTAACCCATAGTATGTATGCTATATCTCATCCTGTTCCTGAACCTGAGCATACCTAAGAGCTTTACTCTTCTGCTTAAAGCAAATTAAATGGGATTTTAGAGACTTATTTCTTCACTGGCCTTTATTAACTTCTGCATGGAACACCTTAATCTATCCTGCAAATTCCTGCAAGGCTCCATCTTGCTAAAGTTCTCTCCTTGTACCCACAAAATGGCTGAATACCTAACCCAAGCCTCAAAAGCAATGCAGTGCTCCCTAATTCTGTAAGTACTATCAAAATTCTTGTCTCAGTGGTCTAGGATAAGGATCCTGAAATGTGTGCAGACAGCATTCTTTCTCATAAAAAGAGAATCCAGTCTCCACATTGGGTGGTGAAGCTTATGGCTTAGATTCTGAAGTGTGGCAAGTATGTATGCAAGATCTGACAATCTTACTGTGATATGCTCAGTAGAATAAACTGCAAAGAATGTTGTGTTTGCAAACAGGTAATCAGTGCTATTAGCTAGTCTTCGTGATGGCACTGACCAATGTATAATCCAGTTCTCTAGGCATCTGTTAAGCAAAATTCTTTTAGGTACTCATATAGTGCTACATTTACTTTTGGTAGTCTATGCTGCCCTTGAGGATCCAAGAAAGGATCCATTTTCATGTTGAAGGACTCATCCTTGCACCAGTAGAATGCCTTTACATCCCATCATGTCTATTTATGCAAAAAAATTTCGGAGTCGTTTGGTGACATCCTACAGAGCACCATAAAACGTACCAATAATTAAATTCCCCTCACTCATACTCACTCTCACTTCTGCTCATCTTTCCTGCCTGTCGTTTTTCTGCTGAATCTTCTTCCAGTTAAATGTGCCCTTCACAAAACTAATGGCTCTTCTTGCTTTTCCACAGTGTGAAAATTATGTCTCTGAGTAATGTACTTAGCCTCATACAATTCCATATGAATACCTTTATATTTTCCTTAACTGCATCTCGACCATTGTATCCCATTAAAGCTTCTTGCACTTGCCACTTGGCACACATATACAGACCATTAATCACCCATGAAAGTATGCATACCTCTCGATGTCTTTGCTGAAGAATTCAGGACAAAGGCCCAAAATCAGAGGACATTTTTTTAAAAAGTACTCTATGTCATGTAAAACAAAAAAGTTAATAGAACAACAATTTGCTGTCAAAATGCATTTTCTGAATAATAAGAAGCATGAAACTTCTCTGGCATTATTGGCTGATTGTAATTCTCAATGATTTAACAGAAAATCGGGTTACTTCTTTGGCCTACAGACTTAAAGACAAGACATATTCAAGTTTGTGGATGACTGCAAGCTGAGTTTTTGTCAAATCCCCCTCTGACACAGAAGCTTTCTAGCAGGAACTTAAACTTATCAATGTCTGGTGCATGGAAAATGGACTTAAATTAACATTGTCACATCTGGCAGACAAACCATCCCCCACTTCAAGATGGAGTTAGAGACCTAGGAACCTGGGTTGATAACATCCTCTCCTTTAATCAGCAAGCAGCAAAAATTGCCAAGAAATCCTTCAACGTGGTGTAGATGATCATCAGTGCAATATCAACCAAATATAAAGAGGTTATTGCTTGCTTATATTCAGCACTGATCAGACAAATTATATAATACAGTACCCTCTTTAGGATTTCCATCACCAGGCATAATAAACAGCTGAAAAGACCAAGGAGGGTCCAAACAAAAAGGATCACAGACTTAAAATCCCTGAGATACCAGCAAAGAACAGAAGGACTGTCCCTCATTTTTGTGTCTTATAGGTTTCTCAGAGGAGACCTATGCTTTGCCTTCTGAGCAATCTGAACCTAGAAGTCCAGGGTCTATTGTACCTTCACAAACCAAACAATCCCACATATATTAGAACAGGGGAACTAAACCCGCTTCAGCAAGACAATAAAACAAGGTCGAGAAACAGATTATTTACTCAGTTTTTCCCTCACCTTTAGAATATACTCCCCCCACAGATAAAGTAGTGTAATTGCTACACTAACTTCTTTTATACAGGGCCTGGACATTCACAAACCCACCCTAGCTATGATTGGTATATCCTTCTCTAGAAGGAAGGTGTAGTCTAGGGTAGGAAGTGGAAAAGTGTAATGGCAACATGACTCAGTAATCTTGAGCTTTCTATGATTCTTATGAAAACTTCATGAAGGACAAGGCAAAAATATGAGGTAGAATCAGGGATGTTCTGCAAAATCAGAGATGGTTGAGAGATATGCAAACATGTATCAATCAAACGCTAATCCAGAATCATTAATAGCAAGTCAAAACACGCAGCATGCTAGATAAAGAACCTAGCATGCTCAAAACTGCATGGCAGAACAAGAAAAGGCCTGTATTGGGCGAAAGCTTAGTTGTTCACTAATACAGAAACATGGTTCATCCCATGGAAATACATAACAGATTTAAGGCCCCATTTCCACTACCTGCTGAGTCATTGAAACTACAAGACAGTGATTGAAAGAGTTGTGGGAGACCTATCCCCACTGAGGAAATGTAAACACACAACCTGTCAGATAACTCACCTCTACCTATCAGACCTCTCAACCATATTGAATTCCACGGTATTTACCAGTTTTGAGGTCAAAATAACGGGGTGCCATTAATTTCCGAGTGGGCATTCAATTTCCAAATTTTTCGGTTTATTTTTCAAATTTTTTGGGGGTGAATTTTTGCTGACATCATCACGTGCAGGGGCACAATGACATCAGCTTCATGAGGATGGTGCAGTGGTGCAGCAGTAGCATTGTTGCCTCACAGCAAGAGGTTCTCCAGTTTGATTCTCGGCTGGGGTGCCTTCTGTGTGGAGTCTGCATGTCCTCCCTGCGTTTGTGTGTGTTTCCTCCGGGTGCTCCGGTTTCCTCCCACATTACAAAGACATGTGTCTGGAGCATTTCTCCCCAGGTTTCTGCTGAAAATTGGCTTTGTTCTAAGTTGGACTTTTCTGGTTAATGAATGTTAAATAAATGAACAGACTGCCAGCCTGTCAGATTCAGCTGAGTCTGTGTTTATTTGTAAAGCCACGTGTTTGAGTCCAGTGGCATAGCTGGGGGGCGAGAGGGGAGGCCCCTTTTAAAACTAATCACATACTTTCAATTAATAATAATACACTTTCAATTAATAATAATGCAAAAAAACAAATCTTCGCAGCATCACGTCATTCTTCCGGTCCTGTTCGCATCTGTGCTGTTCCTTCCACACACAAGAGATTGCTGTAAATATCCTGCTGTTTTGCAAGTAAGCTTGGTTCTTAATTATTATTGCTGCTGGTTCTTATTATTGCTGGTGTAAGGAGGGTCCTGGTCACATCTGTGCTCTTTCTGTCCAGGAGAGTTTTATTCCATTTGCAATGTTTATTGCTGTAAGGAAAGGCAGGAGAGTTTGATTCCATTTGCAATGTTTATTGCTGTAAAGCGTTTGCAAGGCAAGTTCGTATTGTGTAAGGAGTTGGAAGCAAGCTCGTATTGTGTCAGGAGTTTGAAGCAAGTTCATATTGTGTAAGGAGTTGTATTGTGTTTGTGTGTGTGAGTGTGTGTGTGTGTGAGTGTGTGTGTAAAATGCTACAGTTAGGGGTTAGGGGTTAGGGTTACTCAGGCTCAAACCCTGTACCTTGGGTACACAAAGTAAGAGCCTGAATTCTCTACCCATACCACCACTTGTGATTCAAGGAGCTGATGATTCCATAGCTACTGTCCAGATTTTCATAGAATGTTTGGCTCATACTTTTGATCTGTTTCTCTTAAAATTTGTGGTTTGCTGGAAAATCATTTAGAACTGAATTCAGTAAATAATGATAGCCATTTGAGTTTCAGTCTTTATGTCTTTCAGGAAACGCATGGTAGCACAAAACATTTTATTCTAGCAACTTTCTAAGATTATACAACCAATGTTTAAAATGTGTCCTTGGTTTTGGGCCTTTGCCCCCCCAAATAAATTCTAGCTTTTTCCAGATTTCTTGTGCTGAATAGTTTTTCAGGGGGACAGAAGTTTAGTGCTGCTTATGGCAAGTCCATTCATCTTGTTAATAGCACAGGTAGTATACTTGTTGATGCAGAAGGCTGTGAGTTTTACTCCCACAGTATGTAGATGGATTGCTGATATTGTACTGTGTTGTACTTTTAAAGGGGGTGGATGCTGCAGTCCTGAGAATGTCCTCTTTGGCAGAGATACCTAGTAACTATGAATCTGTTATCAGTTTGCCATCCCTTTCCTATTGCAATATTACTAGCTTATAATTTTTTTAATGTAACACAGGCAAGGGCGCCCGCAGGCAGGTGCAAGGGGGTGCACTTGCACCCCACTGGAATCCGCTGACTAGTTAATCATTTAATTTAAAAAAAAAGTTTTTTTTTTTTTTTAGGGTGTTATTCTTTAAGAAGAAAGAAATCCAGTCGCGGGCATGCTGACATCATCGCGTGCAGTGCACATTTCAAGTTTGCAAGCGGGAACCAAAATGGACGGTTTAGAGGAAGAAACTGAAAGTTTAGAGGACTTCACTGAAGATGGGACACTTGTGAGCAAGCGGGAACTGAAATGGACAGAAGATGGGACACTTTCAGAGTAGTGAGTAATGTGTGTGAAACGGTTTCTGAAGATAGGACAGTGTGTGTGTGTGAAATGCCCCAGGTGCTACATGGTGGTGGGTAGAGAATAAGGCTTGAACCCTGTACCTTGGGCCCAAGTGGCAAGAGCCTGAATTCCCTACCCACCACCATTTGTAAAAATGTTGCAGGTTTTTCCCTCATACTTGTTTTGTTCCTCATAAAATCTGTGGTTTCTGTATTTGTGTCCTTGCAAAACCAGTAGTGCATTGATGCAGTGGTAACATTGTTGCCTGGCAGCTACATGTTCTCTGGTTTGAGTCTTGGCTGGGGTGCCTTACCTTCTGTTTGGAATCTGTATGCCCTCCCTGTTTTTGTTTCCTCCCATCTTACAAAAATGTGTCTGTCTGGAGTGTTTCTCCCTGGGCCTCTGCTAAAAATTAGCTTTTGCTCCAAGTCAGACTTTCCTGGTTAACAAATGTTAAAAAAATGACACTCATTTGAATATCAGACTTCATATTCTTCAGAAAGTGCATTGTAACACAAAAGATTTTATTCTAGCAATTTTCTAAGTGTATAAGATGGATATTTGAAATTTATCCCTATCTTTGGGACTGTATTCCCCCCCGTTATTGGCTTCATCCAGGTTTTGTGCTAAGGTTGAGAGCTATGGTAAGAACTGAATTCACTGAATATGTTTGGGGGCTATGTTCCCCCATTACTGGCTTTGTCCGGGTGTTTTTTACTAAGAGGTTGAGAGCTGTGGTGAGAACTGAATTCACTGAATGTTTGGAGGCTGTATTCACCCATTATTGGCTTTGTTCAGGTGTTTTGTGCTAAGAGGTTGACAGCTGTGCTATGGTGAGAACTGAGTTCACTAAATGGTAGCCATTTAAGTTTCAGTCTTCCTCTTTCACAAAACAGCTGATTTGACGTAGTGGTATGATGCTCTGACTGTTTTGCACAGGGTCCCCTGGGTTCAAGATGTGGCAGTGAAATGTATGGTGGTAATGCAGCATTTTATTCTAGCAACTTTCCAACATTATACAAGCAATGTTTAAAATGTGTCCCTGGTTTTTGGCCTTTTCTCCCCCCCCCAATAAATTTTGGATTTTTCCAGATTTCTTGTGCTGCAAAGTTCAGAGATATAGCTGAGTGTCGAGTAGATTTTACAAAGAGCTGAGAGCTGCAGGGGAGCAAAAGTTTAGTGCTGCTTAAGCTTAGTCTGCTTACATTGTTAATAGCACAACAGGTAGCGTACTTGCTGTTGATGCTCTGAAGGCTGTGGGTTCTACTCCCACAGTAGGTAGATGCATTGCTGATACTGTACTGTATTGTAAAGGGGGTGGATGCTGCAGTCCTTTTTGTCAGATACCTAGTAACTATGAACCTATCAGTTTGCTATCCATTCCCTATTATGCTATTACTAGCTTATCATTTTTTAATGCATGCAACAAAGGCAATTAATTCTTCAAGGGCAACAGGCACTTTATTTGCAGATGAAACAATGACATATAAAGTTGTTTGCTAGCAGCAACCTCTTTATTAGTTACAGATTTCTTTAATGTGGATTTTACTACTTCAGAGATTGTGCATATTTACTGATACTGGTGGACTATAGAAGGTTGAGTAGACTTTTTATGATGGAAATGTTCTGAATTGGGCAGTTTTGTCATTGGTGTATGCATTTTGTTTCATTGTTTACTGGAAAAATGTTCAAAACAATAAATTTAAAATGCCCTCTAACAACTGTATTGTATTGTACAAGGCATATAATGTAATACAGTCAGGAAGATGTATCAAAGAGCATGTGTATGTTTCATGTTCAAGGGGCCTATGATTTTGAAAACAGCCCAGAGTTAATCTGCCACTGGCAAAATGTATTTTCTTTGAATGTGGGTTTCAATGCTGTTTCAATGCATGTGAGTTTCAAGGGCAGAGAAGTTTTAATGCTAAGTCTATTTTCATTGTGAGACTGCATTGCTTTGTTTAACAGATATCTATTAGGGTTTGTGCTGTACAATGAGAAATAAAACTTTCAAATGAAATCTAAATCATCGCAGAAGTAAAGCAATATGCACATTACAGTGTTTATGGTAAATGGGGCAAAATAACCAAGGAATGGGACATTGGAATGGCTGCAGGGGGGAGGCTCCATTCAACCATGATTTTGTGAGGGGGGAGGGTAGCAAACTCAGACAGCCCCGGTTGAACTATACCTCTCAGTTGTCCATATTTTTGCAGAATGAATAGATATTTGCTTCTTATTTTTGGTTTGTTCCTCATACAATTTGTGGTTTTCTAGCAAATCATTTAGGAATTATGTCACTAAATGGCAGACATTGAGTTTCAGACATCATAACCTTCAGAAAAATGCATGCTAATGCAAGACCTGTTACTCTAACAACTGTCTTAAGTTTATACAAGATCAATTTTCAGTAGTGTTTGTATGTTCCCCAAATATATTTGGCCTTGTCCAGATTTCCTGCATTAAGAGGTTGAGAGGTATGTGCAAATCGCTTTGTAGAATTCGGAATATCCAAACCTCTCCATTGTCCCCAATTTTGGCTCAAAATGTTGCTCTCCCCTAATAATCCCTCCTCAAAATGGCAATTTGGGAAGAAAATGTGGAGGGTTTACAATTATATATAACTGTAATGATCAGAGTTATTACTTTTATTTCAGAAATGCTTGTAGATACTCTTATTTTGTTAGCTGCTCAAGTTTGTTTGTGTCTTTCGGCTTTTCCCGGTTAGGGGTTGCCACAGCGGAACTCCGGTCTGCTAATGATTGGTAGTGGAATTTTACGTACCGGGTTACCAGCCCTGACACACAACCTTCAATGAAGGCATGCCCCATTCACGTATGCCTCCACACAGAAGGCGCTCTAGCTGAGAATCGAATGGGACAACGTCTTGCTATGAGTTAGCTGCTCAAGTTAACAGTGTTAATATTAAAAAGGTGTCCCTTTTTTGACAGGTTCCCAGCTGTATTGTGTGGCAACTTTATATTTTTGCATCACATTTTTGGTCTGTTTTTCATAAAATTGTGGTTTTCTGGCAAATTAGTGACAAGTCATTAAAGATTGAAGTTAGAAAATAATGGCAGACATTTGAGTTTCAGATTTCATACCCTTCAGAAAATTCGTATTAATGCAAGACCTTCTACTGTTCTATTATCTAAGTTAATAAGAGCAATATTTAAAAATTGTCCTTATTTTTGGTCCTGTGTTCTGTGTATGGCTTTGTCCAGATTTCTTGCTCTGAAGTTGAAAGGTATGAGTGTCAGAGCCATCACTGTCAGCCAGAGACATTTCAAATTGTAACATACTTGTTGCACCCCACTTGTAGTGGCTCTGGATGTGTCCAAGGAAGGCAAGGAGCAGTTATGCAGTGTAAGTGTGCACTCTGCATCCCCCATCCAAGGTAGACCACAAGTACAACCATGGCTTTTCATCTGTCCTTGATTTTGCAGAATGTTCTGGTTTTCTGTCATATTTTTATACTGTTGATTTATGCTTCTTATTATTTAGGAGATGCATGCTGTCACAGTGCCCTGTTGCTCTATTTAAGTAGCAATGATTTAATGACCATCAGGTAAGCTTGTCTGAGATTGTGAGATGCAAGTAAGCTTTAATACGCATACTGTTAAAGAATTACCATCATTGAAAGCTTTTTCGTTGTTGCCATGCCGAGAATATTTACATAACTAGATAATGTATAAGTCTTGGGTATTGAAATGCATATGACAGTATTTGTAATAAAAGGACAGGATTACAATATTTTCAGAAGCTCATTACATTTGTTGGAGACTTGCAGTCATCTTTGCAGGCTTACCCGTAAACTAAACAGAATTCCAATCTATCATGTGTGGTCCATAACTTGTGCAGGAATCCTTTAAGCAATTTATCTTGAGCTTGTTTCTTGCTTGCTGTTCATTTTTTACTTTGATCATGTCTTCCCCATGAACCAAGTAGATAGTTGTCAGGCAGCAGGTCTTTTTTGGATAAGAAACAAATATTGTCTGTATAAGAAGGAGGTAGCATACCCCTCAGCTGTCTAGGTTTTTGCAGAATGTCCAGATTTATTGCCCCATATTCTTCCTAAAAAGGATTGAAGTTGCTAAATAATGACAGACATTTGAGTTTTAGATGTCATATCCTATAGAAAAATGAATACAAACATCATCATCATCTTCTTTCGGTCGCCACAGCGGATCATCTGTTTCCATTTCTTCCTGTCTTCTGCATCTTCCTCTGTCACACCAACCACCTGCATGTCCTCTCTCACCACATCCATAAACCTTATCTTAGGCCTTCCTCTTTTCCTGTTACCTGGTAGCTTCATCCTTGGCATCTTTTTCCCAATATACTCAGCATCCCTCCTCAGCACATGTCCAAACCAACTTAATCTTGCCTCTCTGGTTTTGTCTCCAAACCTTCCAACCTGGGCTGACCCTCTGATATACTTATTCCTAATCCTGTCACACCCAGTGCAAATCTTAACATCTTTAACTCTGCCACATCCAGCTCAAACTCCTGCCTTTTTGTCAGTGCCACTGTCTCCAACCCATACAACATAGCTGGTCTCACTACCCTCTTGTAGACCTTCCCTTTCACTCTTACAGGTACTCATCTGTCACAAATCACTCCTGACACTCTTCTCCACCCACTCCATCCTGCCTGTACTCTCTTCTTCACCTCTCTTCCCCACTCACCGTTACTCTGAACTATTGATCCGAAGTATTTAAACTCATTCACCTTCGTCACCTCTACTCCTTGCATCATCACCATTCCTCTATCCTCTCTCTCATTCACACACATATATTCTGTCTTAGTCCTGTGGACCTTCATTCCTCTTCTCTCTAGAGCATATCTCCATCTCTTCAGGGTCTCCTCCACCTGTTCCCTACTCTCACTACAGATAACAATGTCATCTGCAAACATCATAGTCCACGGGGACTCCCGTCTGATCTCATCTGTCAACCTGTCTATTACCATTGCAAATAAGATAGGGCTCAGAGCTGATCCTTGATGTAACCCCACCTCCACCTTAAATGCATCTGTCACTCTCACCGCTGTCACACTACCCTCATACATATCCTGTATCACTCTTACATACTTCTCTGACACTCCTGACTTCCTCATACAATACCACAACTCCTATCTAGGCACTCTGTCATATGCTTTCTCTAAGTCTACAAAAACACAAGGCAACTCCCCCTGACCTTCTCTGTACTTCTCCATCAACACTCTCAGAGCAAACATCACACCTGTAGTGCTTTTTCCCGGCATGAAACCATACTGCTGATCACTAATCATCATGTCCCTTCTTAACCTAGCTTCCACTACTCTTTCCCCTAACTTCATGCTGTGAATGATCAATTTAATCTCTCTGTAGTCACCACAGATCTGCAGATCACCCTTATTCTTAAAAATCGGTACCAAAACACTTGCCCCATTCCTCAGGCATCCTCTCACTTTCCAAGATTTCATTAAATAATCTAGTTAAAAACTCCACTGCCAATTTCACCTAAAACACCTCCATGCATCCACAGGTATGTCATCTGGACCAACAGCCTTTCCATTCTTCATCCTCTACATAACTATCCTTACTTCCTCCTTGCTAATCCATTGTACTTCATGAGTCACTATCCCCACATCATCCAACCTTCTCTCCCTCTTATTCTCTGCATTCATCAACCCCTCAAAGTACTCTTTCCATCTCCTCAACACACTCTCCTCATTTGTGAGTACGTTTCCCTCATTATCCTTTATCTCCTTTACCTGCTGCCCATCTTTCCTAGCTTGGTCCCTCTGTCTAGCCAATTGGTAAAGGTCCTTTTCTCCCTCCTTAGTGTCCAGCCTTTCATACAACTCTTCATGCGCCTTATCCTTATCCTTCGCCACCTCTCTCTATGCCATGCACCTCATCTCCGTATACTCCTGTCTACTTTCTTCATCTGTCTGACAATCCCACTTCTTCTTTGCAAACCTCTTTCTCTGTATACTCTCCTGTACTTCCTCATTCCACCGCCATGTCTCCTTATCATCCTTCCTCTGTCCAGATGTCATACCAAGCACCTTTCTAGCGATCTCCCTTACTAGCTTTGCTGTAGTTACCCAGCTATTTGGTAACTCTTCACTGCCACCCAGTGCCTGTCTTAACTCATCCCTGAATTCCACCTCACAATTGCCCTTTTTCAATTTCCACCATTTGATCCTTGGTGCTGCCCTCACACTCCTCCTCCTCTTCTTGATCACCAGCGTCATCCTACAAACCACCATCCTATGCTGCCTAACTACACTTTCCTCAGTCACCACTTTACAGTCTCCAATCTCCTTCAAACTGGCCCTCCTACATAAGATATAATCCACCTGTGTGCATCTTCCTCCACTCTTGTATGTCACCCTATGCTCCTCCCTCTTGTTAAATTACATATTCACCACAGCTATGTCCATCCTTTTCGCAAAATCCACTACCATCTGACCTTCTGCATTCCTTTGTTTAACACCATACCTACCCATCACTTCATCATCCACTCCTCTGTACCCTTAACCAACATGCCCATTGAAATCTGCTCCAATCACCACTCTCTCACCCTTGGGTACAGTCATCACCACTTCATCCAACTCACTCCAAAATTTTTCTTTCTCATCCATCGCACACCCAACTTGTGGAGCATATGCACTAACAACATTCATCATTACACCATCAATTTCCAGCTTCATAAACATCACTCTATCCAACACTCTTTTCAACTCCAAAACACTCTTAGCATACTGTTCCTTCAGGATAACTCCTACACCATTTCTCCTCCCATCCACACCATGATAAAACAATTTGAACCCACCTCCGATACACCTAGCCTTACTCCCCTTCCATCTGGTCTCTTGCACACACAGTATACCAACCTTCCTTCTGTCCATCATATAAAATGCATACTAACATAAATCCTGTTATTCTAGCAATGTTCTAAATTCACGAGAGCAATATTTATAATCTGTCCCTATTTATGTTGGAAACAAGAAATCAGGTACTCTACAAGTAATCCACAAGTAATGACGATAGTCCCAAAGGTAATATCCTGAACATAAGTTTATTTTCACAGAAACAAACGTTTTCGCTACTAAGACAGCAACTTCTTCAGAGAAACTGACGAGAAAAAGCGCCAAATATTTAAACTAACAATGGCACCAATACGTATGCTCTACGTCACATTTATTTACATAGAACCATTCCATTAAATGACGTTTAGCATATATAAAATTTAAAAATTGTCTAAGAACAAACGATAATAAAACATATTCTATGTAAGACAGTTTAACAAACATTCCCTGTCTAAGGTAAGCAACACATAGAAAGGCACAAAAAGAGTTTTTTTGCTCTCACAAGGGTAAAACAACTCTTTCAACCAATGTCAAAAACCAGTTACTGTTACACTGATTAAAATCAAATGTGTCTATCCAACATTTAATATTCCATATTTTCTATTATTGTTCGAAAAGAAACCCACCTCTGAAAATAATATTTAAAAGAGACAGATAAAAACATAAAAACTACACATGTAGAAAACTACTAACTATGTATCAAAAATGTATACTCACTAAATCAAATTGTACGCTGTATAAGTAAGAATAATACACATGTGAAAAAACAAATATAGCTGCTACATACGTGTCTGTAAAAGTTACATAGGAATACGTGAACAGTACTTCTGTGTTTCTTATTAAAGTCACACATTAAAGTAACAACAAAAAATTCACATGTATTACCTTAAAATACTTTTCAATTTCAGTATACTAGTTATGTTACAGTTTTCATTTAAACCTGGTACACTAAAAGCATCTAAAATCAGTTGCCACTCTAATTCGCGCACTTCCAATAATAGAGGAAACGGGCCACCTCTAATGTCAAAAGGAACATGATCTATAGCTAAAAAATGAATACTGTGGCCCGGGTTTATGCTAATATGTTTTGCTAAAGCGTTGTCGCTTTTGTTTTTCCTTATGGCATAAATGTGCTCGTACAGTCTTTCTCGTAGCTTTCGATCAGTTTTTCCTACGTAGAAGGCTGGACAACAGTCACAGGTAGCCAAATAAACAATAGATCTGGACTCACAATTGAGTTTATGGTTTATATAATATTTTTTGTCCCTAATAATAAAAGAGTTTGCAGGTTTTAAGTAACTACACCATTTACATGTACCACAAGTAAATGTCCCCTTACATCTTGTAAACGGAAAATCATCCTTTCTCCTTTCTAGTAACATTTTAAGGTTGTTCCCTTTCTTATATACAAAAATAGGACTAGGACCTAATTTTTCTAACAATTGTTGGTTACTCTTGATAAGGCACCAATTCTTGGATACAATTGACCTAATCTGCTCAGAATCTGTGTTAAAAGTAGTAGTAAAACTAATACTGTAACTTCCAACCAGTTCAGTACATGAGTAAACCTGGTCTTTTGTAATGTTCAAAACCGAATTGTTAACTGTAGTATTAATGCTATCCTCATAGGTAAAAAGTACTTCTTTACCTAGTAGTAGAAAGTATGTTCTGTTCTTACATTTTAACTCAACTTCTTGGAATATTTCGTCAATAAGTGTTAAAGGATAGCATCGGTTAATGAACATATCCTTCAACAAATGACATTCTGCATAGAATGCTGTATCCAAAGTATACATCCTTGCAGCGCTGATAAATTGGCCTTTAATTATAGACTGTTTTTGTTTAAATGGGTGTGTACTTGTGTAATGCAGAAACGAGTTACAATAAGTAGTTTTTCTAAATATTGACGAAGAGTACAAGCTATTTCTAATGTCCTAACTTAGTTTTACGTCTAAGTAATCGATTTCATCAGTATTGAAGTGATAGGTAAATTTGAAAAATTGAGTAGTAGAATTCAGGAAATCAATTAAAGAAGTAGCTTCATCTTCATTACCTTTAAATAAGATAAAGATGTCGTCGAGAAATCTCGTGTAATACTTGATTCGTGGCATGATGTCAGGGTTATTAAAAATGTAATATTTCTCCCAGTATGCAACAAATAAGTTTGCCACACTAGCACCGCATGGTGAACCCATTGCTATTCCTTGTTTTTGTAAGAAGTACACTTTGTTGAAAATGAAGAATTTAGATGTTAAAATAATGTCTAACAATTCAGATACAAGATTTATTTCTCTTTGAGTGGCATTTAAATCTTGCATAATCAATGCTATCCATTCAACAGCCTCATTATGTGATATAGAAGTGTACACGTCTACCACGTCTACTGTTAAAAAGTTAGAATTGGCATCAAAATTGAGGCTGTTAATGTTACTGAGAAAAGACCAAGAGTCCTTACAAACCTGTGGAATTAACGTAAAGTATTTAGAAAGAATGTTGTCAACCAATTTTGCACATGGGTATGTCATAGAACCACGGCCATCAATTAGAGGTCTCATAGGTGGGTTATTCTGATCTTTATGTATCTTTGGTATGCCAAAGATTATAGGAGTTTTTGGAAAAGAAATATCAATATAATTATAAGTATCTAAGTCTATCTTACCTCCTATAAAAAGATCTCTGAAATAACCTCTAATTCCAGAATGAGTGACATTCATTTCGTTAAGTGAAGACAAGGCATAGGCTGGGCTGTCTAGTACTAACCTCATTTTCTTATTATAATCTGTAATATCCAATATTACTAGCCTGCCACCTTTGTCTGGTTTAATCACTCTCACTGGGGAAGAACACAGGTTATTGAGAGCTGTTAACTGATCCTTAGAAATGTTGGGTTTAGACTGTTTTTTACAGTAACCAAAAAATTGGTTAAAGTGTCTAATGTCCAACTCACAAATATTTTCAAATAACAATAAAACAGGATGTAATGGAGGGTTAAAAATACTTAAAGGTTTCAAAGTTTCAGATATTGTAGAACCTGTATTATTAAACAAAAAGTTCAAGTTAAGTTTTCTTACATAGCATTTCAAATCTATTAATGTTTTTGCTAAGTTAAAACTTTTACTTGGGACAAAAGTATTCCCATAAGACAATAATTCTATCAGTGAAGGTTCAAGTTCTATTGTAGAGAAATTGTAAATTTTAAAGTCCCCTTTAAAATTGGTTAATACTTTCATTTTGGGACCTTCATGTGAGACATTATTAGTTATTTCCGATGGTTGTTCCAATTTTTGTTCTTGTTGTTGTTCTTCTGGTACCGAGTATTTCGGGCTCCTAAAAAATTTTTCTTGTTGGAAGTCGTACGTGGGTTAGCGTCCTCACAATTCCCTTGGTGTTTCTGAGGGTTATTATTAGCTCGAATTCTATTACTACATCTCAGTTTTTCGGTAGGCAGTTCTTGTGAAATGTCTTCCATTGTATCATTATTTGTTGCATTAGAGGTAGAAGAATGAGCAACTATTTTATCATTGTTGTGAGAACCTGCTAATAGTTTACCTTCACCAGAACTAGCCTGTAGTTTAGGATAAGCATTGCCGAACTTATAAGCTGTTCTATCTCGTTCAACTTTCTTGGTTTTGTTTAGTTTTAATTTTTCTACAGGAATGTCAATGCTAGAAAAAATGCGGCCATAGTCATATTTGTACCTAATAAAGTCCAAGTCATTTTTAATTGAATTGTCCAACTTGTTAACTTCAGTAGTGATCAAGTCAATATGTAAAGAGTAGTGTTTTACCATCAATTCAAGTAGTTGTGCCCCTTGCTGTTCGAAGAGCACTATTAAATCTTTATAAAATACAGAATTGGGAAGCAAACCAGTAGGAAGAAAGGTGCACCGAAGACCCTTGGGTACTACCTTTTCTTCCAAACATTGCTTGAAGTAAGCAACCTCAAGCTGTAATTTTTTTAATTTCAAAAGTTTACTATCAAGTATTTTAAGCTTTTCAGCTATAACGTGTGTATTCACTGATGGTGACTCTGTGCCCGCAGCCGGTCGTTCCTGGTTAGATGGAAGGACGAAACTGAACTTTTCTGTATTCTTGATCCAGTCCTGGATCAACGGAACGCCAATAAGCACCGAGTCTGAGTCCTGCATGTCCAAACTGTAGGATTGGTTTACAGTTTGTGCAGAAGTCCGTTGGCCCCGTGGTAAAAGTGGGGAACCAGTTGTAGAATTACCCCTAGTAGGGTTATTGATAGTAAGAGGTGTATTGTCATGATTCTGAGCTTGATTAATACAGTTCGCTTCCGAATGTATACACTGCTCTACTAACACAACTAGTTGTGCTGGTGGTATCGAAGAGACTGTTCCGTTGTTTGCGCTGTTAGCAAGTATCTGACTGGATACTGAAACAGATGCTTGTATCTTGTCAGTTTCTCTTCTATCAAAAGCATCCAAACGAGATGACATATTCTCAATACGTTGAGAAAGTGAGCGTAACAAAGCCGGGATATCCATTGAATCTGTTAAGTCTCCTTGACTGTTTGAACCAAATAAGTTTGGACTACCTGGACTTGTAGTGTTACCTGAAGCCATGACGTACTAAACAGACCTGTAGAACGATGCCATAAACCAAAAAAAACAAAAACAAGAAATCAGGTATTCTACAAGTAATCCACAAGTAATGACGATAGTCCCAAAGGTAATGTCCTGAACGTAAATTTTAAAATTTTATATATGCTAAACGTCATTTAATGGAATGGTTCAATGTAAATAAATGTGATGTAGAGCATACGTATTGGTGCCATTGTTAGTTTAAATATTTGGTGCTTTTTCTTGTCAGTTTCTCTGAAGAAGTTGCTGTCTTAACAGTAGTGAAAACGTTTGTTTCTGCGAAAATAAACTTACGTTCAGGACATTACCTTTGGGACTATCGTCATTACTTGTGGATTACTTGTAGAGTACCTGATTTCTTGTTTTCAGTTTTTTGGTTTATGGTATCGTTCTACAGGTCTGTTTAGTACGTCATGGCTTCAGGTAATACTACAAGTCCAGGTAGTCCGAACTTATTTGGTTCAAACAGTCAAGGAGACTTAACGGATTCAATGGATATCCCGGCTTTGTTACGCTCACTTTCTCAACATATTGAGAATATGTCATCTCGTTTGGATGCTCTTGATAGAAGAAAAACTGACAAGATACAAGCATCTGTTTCAGTATCCAGTCAGATGCTTGCTAACAGTGCAAACAATGGAACACTCTCTTCGATACCACCAGCACAACTAGTTGCGCCAGTAGAGCAGTGTATATATTCAGAAGCGAACTGCATTATTCAAGCTCAGAATCACGACAATGCACCTTTTACTATCAATAACCCAACTAGGGGTAATTCTACAACTGGTTCCACACTTTTACCATGGGGCCAACGGACTTATGCACAAACTGTAAACCAACCCTACAGTTTGGACATGCGGGACTCAGACTCGGCGCTTATTGGCGTTCCCTTGATCCAGGACTGGATCAAGAATACAGAAAAGTTTAGTTTCGTCCTTCCATCTAACCAGGAACGACTGGCTGCGGGCACAGAGTCACCATCAGTGAGTACACACGTTATAGCTGAAAAGCTTAAAATACTTGATAGTAAACTTTTGAAATTAAAAAAATTACAGCTTGAGGTTGCTTACTTCAAGCAATGTTTGGAAGAAAAGGTAGTACCCAAGGGTCTTTGGTGCACCTTTCTTCCTACTGGTTTGCTTCCCGATTCTGTATTTTATAAAGATTTAATATTGCTCTTCGAACAGCAAGGGGTACAACTACTTGAATTGATGGTAAAACACTACTATTTACATATTGACTTGATCACTACTGAAGTTAACAACTTGGACAATTCAATTAAAAATGACTTGGACTTTATTAGGTACAAATACGACTATGGCCGCATTTTTTCTAGCATTGACATTCTTGTAGAAAAATTAAAACTAAACAAAACCAAGAAACTTGAACGAGATAGAACAGCTTATAAGTTTGGCAATGCTTATCCTAAACTACAGGCTAGTTCTGGTGAAGGTAAACTATTAGCAGGTTCTCACAACAATGATAACATAGTTGCTCATTCTTCTACCTCTAATGCAACAAATAATGATACAATGGAAGACATTTCACAAGAACTGCCTACCGAAGAACTGAGACGTAGTAATAGATTTCGAGCTAATAATAACCCTCAGAAACACCAACAAGGGAATTGTGAGGACGCTAACCCACGTACGACTTCCAACAAGAAAAATTTTTTAGGAGCCCGAAATACTCAGTACCAGAAGAACAACAACAAGAACAAAAATCGCAACAACCATCGGAAATAACTAATAATGTCTCACATGAAGGTCCCAAAATGAAAGTATTAACCAATTTTAAAGGGGACTTTAAAATTTACAATTTCTCTATAGTAGAACTTGAACCTTCACTGATAGAATTATTGTCTTATGGGAATACTTTTGTCCCAAGTAAAAGTTTTAACTTAGCAAAAACATTAATCGATTTGAAATGCTATGTAAGAAAACTTAACTTGAACTTTTTGTTTAATAATGCAGGTTCTACAATATCTGAAACTTTGAAACCTTTAAGTATTTTTAACCCTCCATTACATCCTGTTTTATTGTTATTTGAAAATATTTGTGAGTTGGACTTTAGACACTTTAACCAATTTTTTGGTTACTGTAAAAAACAGTCTAAACCCAACATTTCTAAGGATCAGTTAACAGCTCTCAATAACCTGTGTTCTTCCCCAGTGAGAGTGATTAAACCAGACAAAGGTGGCGGGCTAGTAATATTGGATATTACAGATTATAATAAGAAAATGAGGTTAGTACTAGACAGCCCAGCCTATGCCTTGTCTTCACTTAATGAAATGAATGCCACTCATTCTAGAATTAGAGGTTATTTCAGAGATCTTTTTATAGGAGGTAAGATAGACTTAGATACTTATAATTATATTGATATTTCTTTTCCAAAAACTCCTATAATCTTTGGCATACCAAAGATACATAAAGATCAGAATAACCCACCTATGAGACCTCTATTTGATGGCCGTGGTTCTATGACATACCTATGTGCAAAATTGGTTGACAACATTCTTTCTAAATACTTTACGTTAATTCCACAGGTTTGTAAGGACTCTTGGTCTTTTCTCAGTAACATTAACAGCCTCAATTTTGATGCCAATTCTAACTTTTTAACAGTAGACGTGGTAGACTTGTACACTTCTATACCACGTAATGAGGCTGTTGAATGGATAGCATTGATTATACAAGATTTAAATGCCACTCAAAGAGAAATAGATCTTGTATCTGAATTGTTAGACATTATTTTAATGTCTAACTTCTTCATTTTCAACAAAGTGTACTTCTTACAAAAACAAGGAATAGCAATGGGTTCACCATGCGGCGCTAGTGTGGCAAACTTATTTGTTGCATACTGGGAGAAATATTACATTTTTAATAACCCTGGCATCATGCCACGAATCAAGTATTACACGAGATTTCTCGACGACATCTTCATCTTATTTAAAGGTAATGAAGATGAAGCTACTTCTTTAATTGATTTCCTGAATTCTACTACTCAATTTTTCAAATTTACCTATCACTTCAATACTGAAGAAATCGATTACTTAGACGTAAAACTAAGTAAGGACATTAGAAATAGCTTGTACTCTTCGTCACTATTTAGAAAAACTACTTATTGTAACTCATTTCTGCATTACACAAGTACACACCCACTTAAACAAAAACGGTTTATAATTAAAGGCCAATTTATCAGAGCTGCAAGGATGTGTACTTTGGATACAGCATTCTATGCAGAATGTCATTTGTTGAAGGATATGTTCATTAACCGATGCTATCCTTTAACACTTATTGACAAAATATTCCAAGAAGTTGAGTTAAAACGTAAGAACAGAACATACTTTCCACTACTAGGTAAAGAAGTACTTTTTAACCTATGAGGATAGCATTAATACTACAGTTAACAATTCGGTTTTGAACATTACAAAAGACCAGGGTCACTCATGTACTGAACTGGTTGGACGTTACAGTATTAGTTTTACTACTACTTTTAACACAGATTCTGAGCAGATTAGGTCAATTGTATCCAAGAATTGGTGCCTTATCAAGAGTAACCAACAATTGTTAGAAAAATTAGGTCCTAGTCCTATTTTTGTATATAAGAAAGTGAACAACCTTAAAATGTTACTAGAAAGGAGAAAGGATGATTTTACATTTACAAGATGTAAGGGGACATTTACTTGTGGTACATGTAAATGGTGTAGTTACTTAAAACCTGCAAACCCTTTTATTATTAGGGACAAAAAATATTATATAAACCATAAACTCAATTGTGAGTCCAGATCTATTGTTTATTTGGCTACCTGTGACTGTTGTCCAGCCTTCTACGTAGGAAAAACTGATCGAAAGCTACGAGAAAGACTGTACGAGCACATTTATGCCATAAGGAAAAACAAAAGCGACAACGCTTTAGCAAAACATATTAGCATAAACCCAGGCCACAGTATTCATTTTTTAGCTATAGATCATGTTCCTTTTGACATTAGAGGTGGCCTGTTTCCTTTATTATTGGAAGTGCGCGAATTAGAGTCGCAACTGATTTTAGATGCTTTTAGAGTACCAGGTTTAAATGAAAACTGTAACATAACTAGTATACTGAAATTGAAAAGTATTTTAAGGTAATACATGGAAATTTTTTGTTGTTACTTTAATGTGTGACTTTAATAAGAAACACAGAAGTTCTGTTCACGTATTCCTGTGTAACTTTTACAGACAATGTATGTAGCAGCTATATTTGTTTTTTCACATGTGTATTATTCTTACTTATACAGCGTACAATTTGATTTAGTGAGTATACATTTTTGATACATAGTAGTTAGTAGTTTTCTACATGTGTAGTTTTTATGTTTTTATCTGACTCTTTTAAATATTATTTTCAGAGGTGGGTTTGTTTTCGAACAATAATAGAAAATATGGAATATTAAATGTTGGATAGACACATTTGATTTTAACCAGTGTAACAGTAACTGGTTTTTGACATTGGTTGAAAGAGTTGTTTTGCCTTGTGAGAGCAAAAAAACATTCTTTTTGTGCCTTTCTATGAGTTGTTTACCTTAGACAGGGAACGTTTGTTAAAATGTCTTACATAGAAAATGTTTTATTATCGTTTGTTCTTAGACAATTTTTAAATTTTATAAATGCTAAACGTCATTTAATGGAATGGTTCTATGTAAATAAATGTGACGTAGAGCATACGTATTGGTGCCATTGTTAGTTTAAATTTTTGGCGCTTTTTCTTGTCAGTTTCTCTGAAGAAGTTGCTGTCTTAACAGTAGCGAAAATGTTTGTTTCTGTGAAAATAAACTTACGTTCAGGACATTACCTTTGGGACTGTCGTCATTACTTGTGGATTACTTGTAGAGTACCTGATTTCCTTTTTATGTTGGGCTTTGTCCAGATTTCTTGCAAAGGTTGAGGTGTGTGAGAGCAAGTGAAATGCCCTATTTAGAGTTAGCAGGTGGAATTTATTTTCAAGGAATTGTGAGCTTCAAGGGAAGAGAAGTTTACTGCTACTCATGCTAAGTCTGCTTAAAATGTGCAACTGTTTTGTTTAGCAAATGGTATCATTATTGTGGTATAGAATTTTAAAGCAGTGTTAGTAGTACAGCAGGTAGCATACTTACATCTTGATGCAGAGGGCTATAGGTTCTACTCCCACAGCATGTAGATTTGTATTTTAAGGGGGTGGAGTGCTGCAGTCCTGGCTATGTCCTCCTTTGGATGAGATGCCTAATAACTATGAACTTGTTTTTTAACTTACCACCCATTCTGTATTGCAAATATACCAGCTTACCATTTTTAATGTAACATAGGCAATGTATTCTTCAAGGGCAGCAGACACTGAATTTGTTGATGAAATGCTGAAGTATAAAGTTGTTTTCTAGCAACAACCTCTTCATTAGTTTCAGATCTCTATAATGTGGAATTATTCAGATGACTTTTACTTCTGCAGAGATTGTGCATACTGACTGACATTGATGGATTGTAATGACAAAAGTTTAAGTGGCCTTTTATGGTTGAAATGTTTTGAATTGGGCAGTTTGTCATTATTGACTCATGTTTTGTTTCATTGCTTGCTGGAAAAACATTCAAAACTATAAATTTAAAACAGTCTAACAAGTGGTGCTGTATTATAGAAGGGATATAATTAAATTATTTTATATTATAATTAATACAATCTGTATATAATAATCATGCATAATCATATGTATAAATATGTACACTTCTTATGCATGGCTACTCTTGCTTATCACAGTAACAGGAAGGATACTGTAATGGCTGTGTCAAGAAAAAAGGTCTAAAGCTTTTAGTTAAGCATATAATGAAGTTGTGCACATCAGTGATAATGCAGACCCAGTTTCATACAGCTAAGGGTCAACCACACAAAATCAGAAAACACCCAGAATTTCCCTTGCCCACTCAGTAAAACTAATTTTGAAAAAATAATTAATAATGTACATATATTAGGGCTATTGGAATTATCTATAAAAAGATGAAGTGATGATTTGCAACTATGTCAATGTCGGGATTATGAAGAAATGCTTGATTAAGCATTAATTAAAAAATATACATAATTTAGTGAATGCACACAGTTTAAGTTAAATACAGCTATAATGTGTCGTGCATTCAGAGCACAGAATGCCAGCTTTTATTTAAACAGCAATTTGCGTTACTGAGAGCTAATCTTGGAAGCCAAAGAACACTAGCGTTATAAACTAGTCTGTTTAAATATGTATAATCTGAACAGGCTCATGAGACTCAGTTTAGTGTCCTACATGAAAAATACTGAGCTAATGAACACTATTCCCCAGTAGTTTCTAAGTCACTTACAAATAAATAAATAAAACAAGGGGAAGTATTTTGAGGTAAAACAAATATCTTGTCTTTATGGTAGGTAAAAAGTAAAACTCTGTTAGTACCCAAGTAAATAAAATGATTATTAGCAATGAATGAGAAATTATTCCAGTATAGAGAACTGAACGGCCAAGCCTTCATGATCAGAATTCAAAAAGGCTGCCAGCTGAAAGTTCCCTTGAGTTAGTTGCAATGTACATGGGGTATGTAAAAAAAATTATCATGGATTCCTAATTAAATCTAGATACCTGTAATCATTGTAGAAGTAAAGCATAAGACAGTATGCACACTGAGAATTCTGAACAGTGCTTATGGCAACTGGAGAGAAATAGCAAAGTAATGGGACCCTGTAATGGCTGTGTGGGGGTGGGGCTCTGTGGGTGGAGGGGGTGGGGCTCCATGGGTGGAAGGGGTGGGGCTCCATGAGTGGAGGGGGTGGGGCTCTGTGGGTGGGGCTCTGGGTTTGCACCCCACCCTGCAAAAAATCCTGCGGGCTCCCTTGAACACAGGCAATTTATTCTTCAAGGGCAACAAGCACTTTATTTATAGATGATCACTTTTAAAAAACAGCTAAAAGCAATGTTAGGTCAGGATCCTAAATGTTAAGTGTTTCAAAGGTAATGTTTTGTGAGGATAGTTCTGCAATAGATTGCTTAAATATTTAACACAGAAAATATTGCTTCATAATGATGATCTTTGTAGAAATTATATTGGCTGTATTACTACTGTTAGCTAAATCCATATATTATTACAGTTATTTGAATTCAATTAAGTGCTACACTTCTCTGCTTTGAAAGAACTGGTTGCATTTGCCAAAAAGCACTCAGTCTGTAAATCTACCTATCTGCTGATTTCCTCTGTTTAAATCCAGCTCATTTATTTTCTGGGTGAAGAAGGCTTAAGCAGTTAATTTTAATTTTATAAAAGAAAATTGTATTTTAGTTTTGCAGCTTGCACAAGTTCAAAGTTTGATGCAAGTTCAAATATTAATTTAAATAAAACACTATTGTTCTGTTTATTTTGTGTGTAATATTTTGTCTGTTCTTCAATTTGTGTTTAAAAGTTGGTATCCCCACAATTCCACCAGAGTTGTTGAGGTTACTTAATTATGTATGCACATTTTATGTTAATCAGCATACAGATTTGTACCTATTTTTTCATGCACCTTTGTCCAGATTTTGTTATGATTTCAGGTTGAGAGGTATGCTACCTATCACTGTAGTTACACACACAGTCATACTAATTAGTCATTGCTGGATTTGAACATCTACCTCTCTAGGCTCACAGTTTAGAGAATCATGTATTAGCTGCTCATGCCACAGAGGAAGTGTAATTATTATTATTATTTGTTTTACCACACTCAGACCTCTGAAGTGTACAAAGTCAATAATATGGGTGTAATCGCTGGGTATAGGGGTTAACTGTGGATAAAAATGACTGACCCAGGTCCTACTCTCATGAATAAGTTATTGGTTATGAGCCTTCTTAGTAACACTAGTGCTGATTTGTGTAAAGCGATTTGGAATACTTTGCTATGTCCATTTCTTTTATCACACTAAGACACTTGAGGTATCCACAGCATCTATTACTGATTGGGGTGGACATTAGTTGATTATAATGGTAGCAGTCTGAGTGTTTTTTTATGATTAAAATGTTCTGGAATGGGACATTTTGAGTTATTGTTATTATTATTATTACTATTATTATTGGTTGGAAGTACACATTTAAAACAACGAGGAAGGTGAATCCAAAAAATCTTATGCATTTCTGATAGTCATGGTTTAAAAATCTGCCTAGGGTCTGAGGTTCACTTAATCTGTCGCTGGCACAGGCACAACCACACCCACATGCACCCACACTCACATATTGACATGCACAGACCATTTTTTTTTCTTTTCATGGTGTCACACACTTTATATAACTGAATAACATTCTGGGGGTGTATAACTCTTAATCTCTTAAGTCAAAGATAGGAACAAATTCCAAAATAATGTGGGTAATGGCTTTAGGCAAGGGTCATATTTCATGTATTTGAAATGACCACTAATAAATCAATTCTATTATTACAACAAGAAGCACTAATCTAGTGTTGTTAACTGATATTAATCCTTGCTGTGTTGCCCAAAAAAAGCAGACTTTCTCAGAGATAAAGTAAAATTGTGATGTAAAATAAGAGACAGGTGAGGGGGGCTGGGGTGGGAGTATATACATGAACACTTTATCACACTCTGTTTCACATGCCCACACACACACACACACACACACACACACACACACACACACACACACACACACACACACACACATACACACAAGCACACTCACCTTTTTTTCAGTAAAGAATGATTTACTAAGAAGACTGCACAAGAGCTTGACTCCCTGTATGATTGATGATATTGCACATATTGTATGTGGGAACATAATAGTTTTTGGTGGTGGCTTTCATATGACCAGTAGGAGGACAGTTAAGGAAGATTAAATAAAATAATTATTGTGAGTGATGTTTGGTCTTATACCGCAGAAATAAAAACTGTGAACACACACACACACACACACACACACACACACACACATATATATATATATATATATATATATATATATATATACATATATATAAAACTCCATCTTCTGTTGCCACAAATCCAGGGCTGCTGTTGTGCGTACCTAGTTAAAAAACCCCTAAAAAAACAGTAATACCCTATTTTAGTTGCAACTCTTACATTGTTACAGAGCCAGTCCATCAGAATTTTCTGGGTTTGGCAGTAATAGCATTGGTGGTATAGTGGTGAGCATAGCTGTCTTCCAAGCAGGTGACCTTGGTTCGATTCCCGGCCAATGTAAGAAGTCTGTGCATTTTTGTGCTTGATAAATCTCCAGCATGCATACTATCACATAAAAATACAATCCAGGACATACCTTTGCTTCCAGCTAGGAATCAGTCATTTTCATTTCAGTGCCTTGCCCTTTTGTTTTACTACAGCACCCTGGGTTTTCACTAAATGTATGTTAGTGGTTGCAGCTCACCTGAGATTGCTGGGATTCTAGATGTTTCCATATCTCAATGACTGGCTCCTCATGGTTCCCAATAGACATCTACTGACACGTGCCTGTGGCTCCATTTATGTCTACACCTGGGCCTCACAGTAAACTATGACATCTTACTTCCTTCCTGCTCAATCTTTGGAGTTCATGGGGATCATCTGGATACTGTTTCTCAAGTAGTTTGGCTTTCTCAGTCCAGACTGTCCAAATTACAGCTTCAAGGAGAAATTCTACTGCCTCTTCAGTCACAACCAGCCAGGGTGGTCTTTCAGCTTGTGGGGTCAGTGTCGGCCTCCATAACCCTTCCACCCTTAGAGAGATACTACATTAGAGTACTACAGTGGACTGTAGCAGTCCAAATGCCTATGAATCAACATCCTATGACATCTCCCATTCGAATCACAAAGATCTGCTGACAGCACGTATCCTATTGGAGCCACACACTAGATGTTTAATAGCACCTCTGCTTCATTCTCCCTTTGCCCTAGGCCATGGTGACTATGGATGCTTCTCAGATGGGGGAATATTACCTGAAATAGACAGCCCAAGACACATGGTCTCCCTTAGAGGCCAACCTTCACATCAATGTCACAGAGATGACGGCAGTCCTTCTAGTGTTACAGGCAAGATATTCTACCTCAAGGGATAACTGCTATACAAACAGACAACATGTCAGTGATCTGATACATCAGCAAACAGGGAGGAACCTGCTCTTACTCCTTGAATTGGGAGGCAGTGAGAGTGTGGCAGTGGGTGATCTCTTCCAACTGCTTTCTTTCTGGGGAAGTCCAACATTTTAGCAGCTACTGAGCAGATCTATTCTTATGCCTCATGAGTGTTCCCTCAATCCTTCAATGGCAGAATAGATTTTTCACCAGTGGAGCTAGCCATGCTGTGATCTGTTCAACTTTATCCACAATTCCTAATGCAGCAGCTTTTTTGAGGTAATCCCCCAGAGGGGGAGTCACCAAGGGACACACTGATCCACGATTGTTCCCCCGGACTCCTTTATGCCTCCCATACCTTTCATATCAAAGTTTTTACAAAAAGCTTATCAATAGAAGAGCAAGGTGATCCACATTGTCCCATTCTGGCCTCGGTAAGTGTGGTTCCCAGTCCTCTGGTCTCATCTAATATGCCCTCCTTTATTTCTGCACCCCCTTCTGGATCTTCTGTCTTACCCCTGCTTGCTACCTCACATGGACATACAATCCCTTTGGTTAGCCACACAGTTTCTCCATTTTCAATGACAGATAGACAGTCCAGGCTTTCTTCCCAGGTCATACACATCATTGCTTCTCAAAAAGTCTCTACTAGGAAGATATACAAGAGCAAGTGGAAACAATTCTGTATTCGGCTAACGAGAGAAATCTAGACCCATTTTCAGTACCCATTCCAGCAGCATTAGAATTCTTGGCTTACATTTTTCATAATGGAGTGAGTTACTCTACAGTCAAGGTACAGTTAACTACATAGGCAAAAATCATTTGTCAATGGCCCTGCTTAGTTTATACAAGGCATTCCTTAAAGGTACTTTTTTTTTTTTACTCAGGCCACCTATCAAGGGCCCTACCCATCCTTGGGATATGATGATTCTTTTCTAGGCCTTAACTCAGTCTCCCTTTGACCCCACAACAAGGGCTGATCTAAAATTTTTGTCCTGAAAAAACATTTTTCTAGTTGCATTTACTTTTGTTAGAAGAGTTTTGGAACTTCAGGCTTTATCTTGCCAGCTACCATGTATCTTTTTTCATAAAGACAGAGTTTCACTTATTCCAAAAGTAGTTTCTGAATTTGCCCTTAACAGTCCATTTATTTACCAGTGTTCTTCCCAGAATTCTGAAATAAAGGTGAATATATGCTTTATTTATTGGATTTACACAGACAGCTGAGATTTTATCTCCATAGAACAAAAGCTTTCAGGAAATTGGACCAGTTTATTTCATTTTCAAAAGCTAAGTTGGGACAATCTGTGTCTAAAGTTGCATTAGCATGATGGCTCACTGAATGTATTTCTTATGTTTATAAAAACAAAGGTTTGTCTTTTCCAAGACCACCACGAGCCCATTCCACAAGGTCAGTCTCCACTTCTTCCACCTTTTTATTCAGAACTTCTATAGATGACATTTCTGCTGCTGCTACTTTGCCCAGAGATCATACCTTCATAGCTCATTAGAAGTTGGACATACTTTCTAGGAATGGGGTAGCATTTGGTTCTGCTTACTCTGGAATATCTTTCCATGATACCACCCTGGGTTATGCTAGCTGGGGACTCTATCCCAAAGGTTGAGGAATGGATGAAAAAGACATCATCAGATGCAAAAGTTATGTATTCACCATAACGATGCATCTGTGTTGTCTGTTTTCATCCTTCCACAACCTAACCCCCTCCTTCCACCATCCTCTGGAAAAAGATATTCATATGGTTTCTTGGTATGGCCTGTAGGTATTTTCCTTTGGTCTTTCCCTCTCTTGGCTCCAGATATCTTTCCTGTCATGTTTCTAGACATTTATAAACTTGTTTTCTTTCTATATGTTGATGTCAAGGAGGCAAACTCGATCTGAGATAATCTAGGGCTTGGGAGAGGATTATGAGTAAGGGGAGGAGCTTGAGCTATGGATCCAGTCTGAGACATGGCCAAAGTCAAATCAGTGGTTGGATCTGAAAGACACAAGTTGAGGAAGGATGAAAACGGACAGCACAAAGGAATTATGGTGACTATATAGTTTTTGTATTCATCAGATGTAAATAATGTCTGACTGGCAGAAGAGGAATTCACAGAGCTAAAAAATAACTAAGAGTTTAAAATCAAAATATCTGCAAAATGACCTGAACCATTTATCAATTTCACTTCAAGAAGACTCCTTACTTGACTAAATGGCGTCTTGTGGTTTTGTTCAGCTTTCAACTTCCTAATCTTGCAAAGTTGTTTTTTTCTATAAGACCAAAATAATAAATTAAAAGAGAGTTCAAAATGTTTAAAGTTTATATTTCATTTCTCACATTCATCATAAAATAAAGGAAATTTGTATGTGAGCCATTAAGCCCAAGAACTATTTTATTATAGTTATATAAAATTATTATTTTTTTATTTTAAATGGTAAAAGTTTGTGTATTTTCCCCTGGCTCTTCTAAAATGTATACAAATATAATTATATTGTAATTACAATTTTTGAGGAAGGGTGTTGCACACAATTTTGGATGTCCATGAGATGTCACCATATCACAAACAAGAAAACATTTTAGTAACTGTTATGAAATGGTTTGGGAAAACCAGCATGCCTCTTGATATGTTGCCAAATGAGTGCTCAGTTAAAAAACATTCCATTACAAGTTGAAAGTAAGATGTACTGCAAGATAGCATCCTTTCCCACAGATTATAAGAACCAGACTAACATAATATGTCAGCCCTTGAGTCTTTCAAAGCTATTACTGTATGATTTGAGAATAAGACTGACTGCATGATAATAGCTCACAAAACCAGTTACTGATCACCTTGAATACATTTGGTTGCAAAAGATACAAAAACAATGCCAGATTTTCATAAATAAAATTTCAGAATGTGTCATACCTCACTACCATTAATTGTGGGAACACAAGCCATTGCTTTTTTAAGTATTGATAGTAATAAAACAATTTAGTTATATTGGATTTCAAGGTCCAAGGTGATTTTTCCCTCTATTTCTGGCTAAACAACACAGATAAGTTAAAAAAAAAATTTTTTTGGATTATTTTCCTACACTAGTATCTATCTCTGGCACAAAAAATGTGATAATGTTTAGCAAAAACAATAAAAATGGAAGCTCTCTACATAAAGAAAGGCTGTTGCTTTTATTGAGACACCCCACATGCGCACTCACACATACGCACACTGTAAAGTGCAAAAAGGACATATAAAAATTACAAGCTGTCACAGAGTTCGAACATATTTTTAAGGAGCAGGCAGGTGTATTGGTTTAATGAATAGTTGCTGCTAATACACTGATAGTCATGGACATAGTGTGCAGATGGAGACAAGTATCTTGTTCATTGTGTTCAGTATGTGGATGGTTTCTACAGTGATTCACAGGCATTAATATCTGTTATCCGTGGCAGTGTGCATTACCAATTAGGTGCTGCTAAGTTTGGAATGAAGCTTGGAAGGGGTGGGAGGTTGGCATAATGGTTAAGGTGCTTACCTTAGAAACACAAGGTGCATGGTTTGATTCTGACATGGGGTAACTGGCTAGGCTTACAATTACCCATAAGGACAGTTAGCCTAGTGTGAACCTATAACCATTATTCTCCAGATGCTTTTACAATTCACAGAATTTCTGCAGCTTGCCATCCCAATAATTTGTGCGATGGCAAGAAGATAAAAGCTGCATTTATTTAATTAATTATATTATTTATAAATAAATTAATAAAATGTCCCATGTTGACTCCATGATGCACATGCATAGATGGTAGTCACTGCATGTATTTCTGGAGGTATTTAATATGTGTTTTCTTTTTTTTCATAGAATTAACAGTAAAAAGTTATTTCATTAGCAATGATTATATATGGTAAACAAGTTAACTAAAATAAATTGGCAGTGTTGAACATAACCAAACTATATTACAGTAATATTATTTAATTATGTATATTAAGTGGTTGGCCATGGGACTGCCTGCATCTGTGGACCCCAAGCAGCTGCTTGAATCGCCCCTTATTATAATCCACAATTGCTCATAATCAGCATTACTAGGCATTCTTTGGTTGCAGCTAAAACTGAGTAATATTCCAAGCAAAACCAGGTGGAAATTCTGAAAGAGATATACATCAGAGATACATACTGCTTCCTTAGTCAGTAGGTATACTGATTACTGCTGTGGCACTTCTATGGAGACATAGACAGATGATGTAAAAGAGATACTAACTAACACTGTTTTGTATAAACTGCTGAATTGCATGCAAGCAGAAAAGATTTTCTTGTTTGCTAAGTACAAAAAAGTGCCACTACAGCATTTATACTGCTGTTGAATAAAATTCAGTCCACCTTGACCATTCTGAATTTGTTCCTGATGAAGCAATTGCTATTATTTCAATTATTACAGGTAATGTAGATGGCACTAGTCATATGACATAGACAGGAAGACAACGGCTATTATTTAAAAAAGTTACTAGATCTCACAGTTAGACGTTGCCCGTTCGATTCTCAGTTAGAGCATCTTCTGTGTAGCGACATGCATGAATGGGCGTTCCTTCATTGAAGGTTGTGCGTTAGGCCCAGCAAGCCAGTACATAAAAATCTATTGCCAATCATTAGCAGACCGGAGTTCCGCTGTGGTGACCCCTAACCAGGAAAAGCCGAAAGACACAAACAAACTAGATGAATTATTCCAGGTTTATAGGAGAGAGTTGAAGAAGTATCATGCCTAAAAGGAGTGGCAGGTGCAACAAAATCTCAGACACTGCCTCTACATCACCATTTCAGTGGAGAATTTCTTTGACAAGTATACATGTGAAAGCGAATCAGACCAGATCTGCATGTATGCATTGCATGAAATGGTTTATCAATAGGTAAAGTAAATGCTTCATACTGCACAGGAAAGAATATGAAAAAGAAAAAAAAAATGAAAGCTAAAAGGCTAGTAGTAGGAAAATTTAGGGTGCTAGACAATGCTGAATGAGAGGGCAGTGGAGAGAAAAGAAACATTGGTAAAGAAATAAGGTATACCACATGTGTTGTGACTTAATGTGGGAGAGGTAAGGGGAATGGCATCAGGTATCCACACAATGCACTTTGTATAGGGTTCTGGGAGATTTTGGAAAACAGCTTTCCTGAAAACATGTGATTGGTAGCTTCAAAGTCTGACACAAGACTTATAGTCTTTGGGTGGGATAATGTTGCTCTTGCTCTAAGTATTTTTCTCTGATTGTAAGAATGTGCTATCACTGTCTGATTGACTATGAATGCTTAATGCCAGTTAAATTTGCTTTTGACTGCTTTCATTACACTGCAGAATAACTTCCACGTAAGTAACAGTAAGTCTGGCCTGTAATGGAATCCATTCCAGCAGCTTCTAAAGAGGTGGTTTGTTTTCTTTTTGCTCACAGCTCATGATGGCCATTGACAACTCAGATGATCTCCCATGGCTCTCCTAGTGTAACCTTGATGCCACCTGATGGAAGTGAAGAGGACAGGTGAAACCAAGTTTTGATTGGTAATACTCCTGGGTGAGTCTGTCATTTGCAGCGAGAGAGAGAGAGGGAGAGAGAGAGAGAGAGAGAGAGAGAGAGAGAGAGAGAGAGAGAGAGAGAGAGAGAGAGAGAGAGAGAGAGAGACAAAAGCACACAGCAGAGGTGGCAGCTGACAGCGTGTTAAATGCTGGTATTCTATGTCCTATACCTTTTCCCTACACTGTAACATCTGAAGTCATAGGCAGAGTGTGATAGGGGGTGTGGTTATATGGGGACATGCCCTCTCTGGGCCCTAGGGTGGCCACACCTCCTCAGCCAACCCACACATTCCAACCAGGACATCTTCCTGAGTCTTGGCCTTTGCCAGGGCTGATTGGATCTACCCAGCATGCAACCCCCAGATAAACATGTTTTATTAGCCTGTCAGGCAGCCAAGCTGCTAATTAAAACTTGGTTGGTTGTCTGGGTCAAAGTTAGGGCTCCATCCCTCTAAACCAGTGGGCTGGCCTCATTCCACCTAATAAGGAGTAGTACAGTGGGGTATTTGAACAGAGACATTAGATACAAATGTATCCACTAAGTAATAGTCTGAGTGTAATAATAGTGTTAGCCTGTATATAAGTTCTTAGGTTCATAGGTAAGTACTAGGCTGGCTGCCTTTGCAGGCCATGTTAAGCCTAGCCAATTTCCCTTTTTGTGCTTGAACTAACCTATCTCATTTGGTTTTAGACTGGCCTTACCCATTTCATGATCGGCAATATATTAACCCTAGTGAGAATAACTGGGATCATAACATAAACAATTCGAGGAGACCCATGCTGATTCCATCTATTATTAGTTCAGGAGGCACTCTTGGGGTACATTTTCTGTTTCCCATCAATAATCCAAGTTGTGCTTGACTATGGTCAGGGATGAGCTTTGTTTTATGTGGATGTGGAGTCTGTTCCACAGCAGCAGTATCCTCTAAGAGAAAATCCTGTCCCTCCAAACTGCTCTGTTGATGTTGCAGAAGAAGTTTAGATTTCTAGAACAAGTTTAATAGATACAAAATAATCTGCCTAGAAGCATTTACAATATGAAAAAATGAACTTTCTAGTGTTGAAGGAGACAAGGCTTTGATTGCTTAGATTCCTAGGTACACGTGTTCTTTATAATAAAGGACATTATTCCACTCTGCTGAGCTTTGTTGCATGAAGTTATTTTTGACCTTGGCAGATATTACTCTCTGAGGTAATTTTGTTAGTATTATTTCACTGTATTGCAACCTTGGCATCAGTACTAAGCTATGACTTCGTTTTGAGTTCAGTTGTATAGTGAAAGGTATTTCTTGATCCTACACAGCATTCCAACTTGCTAACACATTTTGGTACTGCCTCTTTAAGCATAGGCTGTGAATGACATAAAAGTCAAGAAAGACTCATAGGGATTTACTTTTTTTATTGACTTGTTTATTTTTACTTTTGATGTCCAGAGGGAAACAATTTATCATCAAAATAAAAAGATTTGGGGTTTGTGATGCTCACCAAAATGCTGCTTTCATTAGCTCAATGCTGAAGGCTATACTGTTTACTCAGTAGTAGGACTAATCTGCTCAACAAAGAATGAAGACATAAATTAAAAAATAAATAGAAAAATAAACAGAAAAATAAATAAAGAGATAAATAAATGTGCTATTCAACTGTATTAGTAGACTGTGCCTGACTGTTAACCACATAGATATCATTACAAAGTGATATTAAACTATCACATTTTAGTCAACAAAAAAAAAAAAGAGAACTAGAAAGATTAAAGGACTGATCATGCAATATTGCCTTTTAGCAATTTTATTCTTGTGGATTGCTGTATGGAACCCAACTTAGATTCTGTTAGTTAAAAAAAAAATCAGTGCTCTTTCAGGCAACGTTCAAAGGATAAAACCACCACCGTAACAGGTACAATCATGCAAAATCTGAAGGTAATGCTACTCAATGCTAGAAGTCTAAACCTCAAAATGCACTCTCTCGAGGCACTCCTAAAAATGGAGAACATCGATATCTGTGCAGTAACTGAGACCTGGTTCAATGCTCCAGAGAGCACCCCTGCAATACCAGGCTACAACTCTTACCACACTTTTCGGCTACTAAACCAGGATTGAAACATTAAAGGTGGAGGAGTGTCCATATTCACCAAGGATATTCACACCACCAGGTTAGTTGCCCAACAAAATGCATCTGAAATTCTCCAGGTGCAACTGACACTAGATAAGACTGCAATCCAAACTGTAGCTTGCTACAGATCCCCCACCATGTCCCAAGATTCTCACTACACCTTTTTAAACATACTGAAAAATATTAATATACAACCAAACACCCTAATACTGAGTGATTTCAACTACCCTGCCATTAACTGGGAAAACTACTCATGCACCAACACCTTTGCCCAACGGTTCTTGGAATTGATAAATTCCAATGCCCTGGATCAACTAATCCATAGTCTCACCAGGGGCTCCAATATCCTAGACCTGGTCATTACCAACATGAGAAACTGATGCTCCACACTATGGTCACCCCCTCGTTGGTCAGGTCAGACCATAAGCTAATCACCTTTAACATCCACATCCCACCCCCCAGTAAGGAAACCTCCATAAAAAACTTCTCCAAGGCCAACGTCATGCTACCCAAGTCAGAAGTGACAAACATCATGACACCCATGCAGACGGGAACTGAAAGTTTGACTGCTGAGTCGTACACTAAGGCACTGTACGAGCACATCCACTCATGCATGAATCGTACCATCCCAAATAGAACCAAGATGCTCTCCTCCAAAAAAAGGAAGCCAATCTGGTGGTCCCCTGCCATAAATAAACTTTACAACAAAAGGAAAAAACTGTTGCAGAAAAGAGGAAATCCCATGATGCAAAAAAACTCCCTTACCAGCCTCAGTAAGAAGCTGAGATCCCTCATCAAATCCTCCAAAGCTAGTTACGAAAATAAAATTGCCAAAGATTCCAAAGACAACCACAAGGAATTCTATAACTATGTCAAGAATCTAAATGGCAATGCTCAGATCAACTCTCAGATACAACAGAATGGCATTAAATATACTGATCCCAAGGATATTGCCAATATCCTGGCAGATCGATTCAGTGCCAACTTCACCCCCCTCTCACCCCCTAAATGGCCCATCTCAATACTGGAAAATTACCAAATTCCAGTAATAATGGCCACACAGGTAAGAAACGCACTCTCCAAAGCTAAGAATACAGCATCCATGGGACCAGATGACATCCCAGGCTGTTTACTACATGAACTACAAAATGAACTGGCACCTCACCTAAGTGTTATGTTTAATTATACCCTCACCTCAGGCTTTGTGCCCACTGACTGGTGCACAGCTGCAGTTATCCCACTCCACAAGGGCGGATCCACCTTGGATCCCGGGGAACTACCACCCCATCAGTCTGACGAGCCTGATCTGCAAGGCCATGGAACGTATAATCATGGAACTTATAAACAAAGAAATTGGCAACCTTAAAACACTGGACCCCACCCAGTTTGGGTTCATGAAGGGCCGATCTTATCTCCTGAACCTTATTGACTTCTTTGAATCAGTCTCCAGAGATGTGGACGAGGGTAAGGCAGTCCACACAGCCTATCTGGACCACGCCAAGGCCTCTGACACCATCCCCCACTCTGGAATCATAGATAAACTTACAAAGCTGGGCATTAATCCCTACGTCACTTGATGGGTTGCCAACTGGCTTACTGACAGAACCCACACTGTAAAAGTAGCTAACTCCAAATCCAGCTCCAGACAAGTGACAAGTGGAGTACCTCAGGGTTCAGTCCTGGGACCTCTCTTGTTTGGCATCTACTTCTCTGAAGTACAGGCCAACACTAAGGGACTCTGGCTAACAATGTTCGCAGATGACTGCAAACTGGGAGCCATTATTGAATCCCCAAATGATGTGGATACTCTACAAAAGGGCCTTACAGAAACAGATGCTTGGTGCCAGAGCCATGGGCTCAAGCTCAATGCCAAGAAATGTATAGTTATCCCCTTTGGGAAAAAACATGTACCCATGAATTATCACATAGGTGGCAGTACACTAAACACTGAAAGTGTGATAAGAGACTTAGGGACACAGGTGGACAGTGGTCTCACCTTCAATAACCACATCTCCACAACAGTCAAGAAATCCTTCTATGTGGCACGCCTCATCACTAAGGGCTTTTCATCCAGAAAAAAGGAGGTCATTGTCCCACTGTACTCATCCCTCATTAGACCCATTATAGAATACAATGCCCCATTTGGTATGTACCTTTCAAGACATCTGCAACAACTGGAAAGACCGCAGAAATACCTCACTAAAAGAATCACAGGCCTAAAGCAGATGCCCTATGCTGACCGCCTTAAAAAACTCCAGCTATACTCAGTTGCATATCGTCTACTCTGAGGCGATCTCTGCTTAACATACAAGGCCATGTCAAATCCAGAGCTGTTGGACATGCTACACTTAAAGAAATCCCAATCCCTCAGAGCCACATGCTCCAGGGATCTAAATCTTGTCATCACAATAAACAAAACATGCTGGAGGTATAGGTTCCTGACCCAGAGACTCCCCAGACTCTGGAATAGACTGCCCATACATGTCAAGCAGAGCGCCTCTTTTGCCCTCTTCAAAAGGAACCTTGATGATTGGATGGGAGAAAGGAAATTCACCCTGGGGATCACGTCAGTCGCCCTGCTAGACAGGGGTCCAGGGAAGTAAATAGTGTGGGAAGAAATAGCCAGGGAATTGCTATGACTAGGCTTGTATAGGCCCTAGGGCCGATAGCCTAATACCAACCTATGAACCTATACCTCATCTTCAACAAGTATCACTAACAGCAAGAGATGCAGTAACAGCAAAAGGTATAGCCCAATGTTTTACGTCTAGGACTATACAGTCAGTCCAGTGTTATTCATCTGGGACTGTACAGTCCTCTGGTTATATTCAGATTATTTTGGGCAGTGTTTCACATCAAATATATGATTGAGACATTAGAGCATATGTTAAATGGTATTTTAACATCTTAATCTAAGTACTACTTCCTGTCAAAACACCCTCATCTAATATGGCGATGACTCGACCCTTATTTCCTCCTCCAATTCTATTATCCATCTTAGAGAAATAACCCAAGCTGCCTTCTCATCCATTGAATCTTGGCTAAGCAACGCACACCTTGTACTCAACCCCAATAAAACCATACTACTTCTTTTCACACCAAAGATACAACCAACTGACTTCAAAATATATTCTCTTAATAACACAGTAATAGAAGTGGTCCCATACACCAAACTGCTATGGGTAACAGTAGATAATAAACTTTCCTTCAACCACCATCTACACAGCTCAATAAAAAAAAAAATCACCTTAAACTAGGAATGCTTTATTGATATAAAAATTGTATGGACCCAGCCACAAAAATAACACTTGCCTCAATGTATTTATTACCCTCCTTACTATACGGTGTTCCTATACTAACAAACCTTCAATCTACACTAAAAAATAAACTTGAGTCCTGTTACAATAGAATTGCCAAATTTGCAACAGGATCACCATTCTATAAACACCAGTGCACTTGCTCTTACGTCGCTTAACTGGCTCAGACTTTCCCAACAATTAAACTACCATCAACTGCAAAATTATCTATAACTCTGGAGCCTGTCCTGCCATAAATTCCTTACTCCAAACATACTTACCTAACAGAGCTCTATGCTCCAAAAACAAACAACTTCTAACTCTTTATAAACCAAACAAAACTGTCGGACAATTTTTATGTGCCTGTTCAGTAACCAAATTATGGAATGCATTACCCCTCGACATTAGAAATGCCTTTAACCTTAATAAGTTCAAACTAAAGGAACACCTACTAAATACAAGTGTCTGTCGCTCTTTAAACTCATCCTAAAAAATCCATCTCACTCTGCACTTAACTTTTTCCTGTCCCTCTTCCTTTCATTCTATCCCCTACTCCTCTCCATTCTTACTGATAGTATCCTAATAACCCCTTCTCCTCCCCTACCTTTTTTCTCTTCCTCTCACTCTTAAATAACAGTATTACAATCACCTCTCCCATAATAACACACACCTCCTAATACTACCTACGCAACTTTGCATCTTCACCTATGTTTCCTCAAAATTCTCTCCCTCTCACCCTCTCAACTGACAGGTAGCCACCTTATACTACTAATACTGTCACTTTTCACTCTCCTTTTGTCTACTTAAACTTTTCCGCTATACAAACCCTAAATCATGTCTGCATGCAAATAGGAATATTAGTGTATCTATGCAAAAAAAGCAACTCTAGCATGCATGTAAATGTTTATTATACATGGACCCTACAAGGCCCACCTAACTGTTTATTTTGTACCTTCTTATCCATATTACTATGGCAACATATTATGTATTAACTGCTTTCTCTTCATTTATACTATTTGAATCTTTTGGAAAAAAATATTGTATTTGTTTCTTTCTGTGCGTTTGGAGCTTTTCTCCTTGGGCCTCTGTTGAAAATAGGTTTCCCACCCAGTTGGACTTTCCCAGTAACCAATTGTCAAATAAATAAAATATAAAATAATGTTGTGAGTTTGCAGGAGCAAAATATTCCTTGTCAAGCACATAAAATGAAAACTTGCTTAACATTTATTGCCCCCACCCACTTAATGTTTAAATGAATAATATCAGCACCACAGACAGACACTTGGAGTTTCTCATGCTTCACACATGCTGCTCCGATGCAAACACTGAAACCAGTGTTGAAGCTGTCCTCTTTAGCTACAGCACCTGCAGTTTGCAGTCCCTGTCAGACGCTGCAGTGGTGGAACTGGTAGGCAGTGTAGAGCACATTCGTGAGGAAATGGCTGAGACAACACTGCTTTATGCATATCAAGAAAAAGGACAAATGCATGGTTTAATTCATTCATATATGTGTGAAGATGGAGTTAATGAGAAGCAACAGGTCAGCATCCATCAGCTATCCATGTCTGTCAACAAGCTATGTGTTAGAAAGCATCCATCAACTATCCATGTCTGTCAGCATGCTATATGTTAGAAAGCATCCATCAACTATCCATGTCTGTCAGCATGCTTTGTGTTAGAAAGCATGGCATGCTGGTTTTGTTAACCACTTAGCAAAATGTGAACCAGTTAAGGACCTTTGCAAGGAGGTTGTGTTGGGGGGCACTGAAAAACTACAGGTTTATAGTTACTAAAAAATGAACTCATTTTTCATAGGTTCATAGGTGTGTAGTAGGCTAATGGCTCTGGAACCTTTACAAGACTAGCCCATAGGATTACCCTGGCATCATGCCACCCAACCTTAGTTCCCAGTGCCTCTGTCGAGTAAAGCCACTGGCATGATCCCTGTGGTGAATTTTCTATTTCCCATCCACTCATCAAGATTCCTCTTGAAGAGGGCCAGTGAGGTGCTCTGCTTGACATGTTTATGGATAGAAGCCCCTAAGCCTCAGAAGGAAGAAAGAAAGAATGTCAAATCTGGAAGTGGGAAACTATTGCGAACAAATGTTTATGAAACTGTGTTGTTCACCATCAACTTCACTACCTTTCATCAAAAGTGAGGATTATGGACTTCAGAAAGGCAGACTCTGAAAAAGATAAGACAGAGCCTCTACAAAACTCAAGAACAACACATGATGGTAACATAGACGAAAAAATGAACCTATATCAAAACCTCCATCTCAAAATTAACAATCATTTGTTTGAAACAACAGTATACATCAAAAAAAGTATCAAAGGATAGGAAAAGCAACATGTATGGAAAAATAAGGAAACAAAATAATGAAGGCAAAAGAATAATGCTGAATATCACTGAAAAGGCAAGAAAGGTAACAAGAAAAACAAAAGTACTCCTAAACATTGTTTAACTCATGCATTCAAGTAGGGAAATATCGATAGATAAGTAGAGAGATAAACTAATAGACATATATAAGGAAGAAAGAAAGAAAGACAAATAAATGTGAATGGTGTTGGTCAAAATGGATGATGAAAAAGCAGGCCTGGAAAATAAAAACTGATTTAAAACCACTAAATGGACCCAGGAAAATGAGGGAAAATGCCATCTGTTTCACAGAATAAATACTCCGGAAAGGACTTCTAAAACTAAATGTGCATGCAATAGTGGACCATGGTGACATTTGACTTGCAAATTTTAGATAAGTGGGATCAGCTAAAATACTTAATTTTTAATAAAAGTTTGAAAGTCAGCAATATCCCTGAGAAACAGAAAATACAAGATGTGGTTTCTGTAAACACCAGTAAGAGCAAGATAGACTTTGGAAATTATCAGTTCACCAATCAGCCATTAACTGTAGGGTAGATGATGGCACCACTACTGAAAAAATAATGTTGGGCTACGTGGATTTCACTGAGCACTGGTTTCAATGTAACAAAGACTGAAATGAGAAGATTTTTCCAGGCAGTGCTACAATATTTTTTTAATTGGGTAACCAAGGGATAGGAGCAGAATATGTATTTAGGCATGCTCTTTTACAACTTTAATAAGGCACTGGACAGGGTACCAATCAAATAATGGGCTTATTATGTGTTCCAGGACAGGCAAAACATTTACTAAACAATAAGGCATATAAATGGTAATGGTAAGCTGATTTTAGTAAACAGTAAGTCATAGATGGTAATGGTAAGCTGATTTTACTAAACAATAAGTCATAGATGGTAAATGGTAAGCTGATTTTACTAAACAATAAGTCATAGATGGTAATGGTAAGTTGATTTTACTAAACAATAAGTCATAGATGGTAATGGTACGTTGATTTTACTTAACAATAAGTCATAGATTGTAATGGTAAGCTGATTTTACTACACAATAAGTCATAGATGGTAAATGGTAAGCTGATTTTACTAAACAGTAAGTCATATATGGCAATGATAAGCTGAGTTTACTAAACAATAAGTCATAGATGGTAATGGTAAGTTGATTTTACTAAACAGTAAGTCATAGATGGTAAATGGTGAGTTGATTTTACTAAACAGTAAATCATAGATGGTAATGGTAAGTTCATTTTAGTAAGCAATAAGTCATAGATGGTAATGGTACGTTGATTTTACTAAACAATAAGTCATAGATGGTAATGGTACATTGATTTTACTTAACAATAAGTCATAAATTGTAATGGTAAGCTGATTTTACTACACAGTAAGTCATATATGGAAATGGTAAGCTGAGTTTACTAAACAATAAGTCATAGATGGTAATGGTAAGTTGATTTTACTAAACAATAAGTCATAAATGGTAATGGTAAGCTGATTTTACTAAACAGTAAGTCATATATGGCAATGGTAAGCTGAGTTTACTAAACAATAAATCATAGATGGTAAATGGTAAGCTGAGTTTACTAAACAATAAGTCGTAGATGGTAATGGTAAGCTGATTTTACTAAACAATAAATCATAGATGGTAAATGGTAAGCTGATTTTACTAAACAGTAAGTCATATATGGTAATGGTAAGCTGATTTTACTACACAATAAGTCATAGATGGCAAATGGTAAGCTGATTTTACTAAACAATAAGTCATAGATGGTAAATGGTGAGCTGATTTTACTAAACAGTAAATCATAGATGGTAATGGTAAGCTGATTTTACTAAACAATAAGTCATAGATGGTAAATGGTAAGCTGATTTTACTAAACAATAAGTCAGAGATGGTACATGGTAAGCTGATTTTGCTTAGATGATTGGGATGCCACAGTGGTCAGTACCAAGCATACCTCTCAACCTGCTGAAATTAAAAAGGCTCTTGAAAAATAGGTCCATTTGGCCAAAAATCTGGACAGCTTATTGGCATGAAATTTCCATACAAATTACAACATTGATAACACTCCCCTGAGAGAAGACCCAGTGGTAAGGGATTTGGGAACTCAGGTTGACAGTAACCTGAACTTTTATCACCCTGTGTCCATGGTAGTGATAGAATCCTTCTATGTGGCACAACTTATAAGTAAAGGCATAGCATTTAGATCTAGGGATATCATAATCCCACTATACTCAGCCCTCATTAGACAAATAGTCAAGTACTTTGCACCCTTTGGCATGTATCCAATGAGGCATTTGCAACAACTGGAGCAGCCACAGAGATTCCTCACTAAAAGAATACAGGGTGTAAATAATATGTTCTATATGGGGAGCCTCAAAGTCCTATCCTTGTAGTCATTCTCCTGTCGACTACTGAAGGGTGATCTGTGCTTAACCTGCAAGGCATTCTCTGGTCTAGCCCTTATGGATCTGCTACATATTTGCAAAACAAAAAGCACTAACATTACCCAATCTAAGGATCTAAACCTCATCTGTGACATAAACAAAACATTCAAAGAGACAGGTTTGTGTCTCAGAGAATGCCTCTTCTCTGGAGCAGAATCCCCATTCATGTGAAGCAGATCCTTTCCCTAAGCTTATTCCAATGTGATTTGGAACAATGGAATGGAAATCATAAATTCACCTCTGGCTTGTCATCTGTGCCCCATATGGACCATTTGCAGGCACAACACAGATGAATAGGATCACACAGGAAATGAACAAAACATATTTACAAATACAAGGATATGCTAAAAACAAATTACTAAACACACTTTTTACTACATTTCTGCAGGGTGGCTTGATACAGTGGGGTTAGGAAATTAACTTTTTCCCACTGTAGTGCGATCTTGGAGCTGGTATATTTGATGTGGGGGGTGCCGGGGAACTTGCCCCACCGCAGAAACGTAATAAAATGTGTGTTTGGTAGTTTGGTGTTGTTATATGTGGGTGGGGATGTTATTTTCTTGTGATTTGTAGTGTTTGATGTTCTGAAGAACATTTTTGATGTTATGAAATTCGATGTTATGGGTTTTAGATGTTTTAGGTTTTGAATGTTCTGGTCTCAGTGTTATGAAATTAGATGTTATAGTTTTAGATGTTTTGAAGGGGACCTATATATATATATATATATATATATATATATATATATATATATATATATATATATATTACAGTTTCAAGAATAGGCTACAATATTTAGTTCAAGAAGCAGTTTATAATGTCAAAACATGGATGGAAAAAATTGAATTATGCTTAGCCGAGCTTTATGGATAAGATGTAGCCATAATGACCAAGATAGCTTATGCTACACGTATATTGAACATATCCCTGTACAGTTTGTAGATATCCTAAGGCATAGGCATATACCAAAGCCATTCTAGCTTGTGGGCATTGATAATTGGGAAAACTGGGGCATGAATGGCTAGGCTTGAAAAGGCTCTAGGGCCATTAGCCTATTAACCTGCTATGATCCTATGGGTTTACTTTTTAACGAAAGCTCAGTTTACCAAACCTGAAATCGCGGAACCTAGTCTGCTGAAATTTCACTTGAACAAAACTACATTACATTGAACCTCACTTCTCCAAAACTTGGATGACCTGTTCCTGACTGGTGTTGCAGGAGAGGTGCAGTGCTTGTCTTTGTGTTAAAACCATTACCGGGAATGTGTCTTACATAGTAGATGGAGGTTGTTGGTGCAGATTGCAGGACAGTGCGGATAAGGAGTTTTATCCTTTTCCCACTGTAGTATGATCTCAGAGTTTGTATATATAATGTGCAGGGGTATGGGGGGGATTGCAGCAAATGTGTGTTTTGGTTCCTTTTCTGTGTTTTAGTCTTTTGTCTTTTGGAGAAGTGAGTTTTGATGTAAAGTACTTTTGTTCAAGTGAAGTTTCGGCAGACTAAGTTCTGTGAGTTCAGGTTCGGTAAACTGAGCTTTCATTAAAAAGAAGTAGACCAGATCCTATAATATACCCTTCTACTTCCATTAGGATTGTAGGACATCATCACTCAGAGTCACACGGTTTTGCAAGTTGGATTAGGGTTAGTGGTTACAATTAGGTTTACTATTAGGATTAGGGTTATAAAATTAGCTATATGTTGTGCTCTATATATGGGGTATGGGGCGTCTCACATAAAATGTTGTAAACAATTATGAATGCTGAAGCTTTTGTGCATTTTCCTTGACTTTACCTTTCAATGAGATGGGTTTATATTTTTTTATTATCTTGACTTGATTATTTTGCCTTTGATGACAATGTTTTCAAGCAGATGCCCTACAGCCACCCTCAATAAAGAAACTTTTAGGTTCTGAAAGAAGGTAATACAGAAGTCAAGATTTACAATTGTCAGATGACCATTATATGCACACTGGGATGAAGAGTTGTTTCTTTCATTATACTGTAACCTGTCTTTGTACCCCAAGATGTGTCACTATGCAAATTATAATGTGCAAGGGCCAATATTAGAATGCTCCCAATTGCAAATGCTCTTCTCCAGGATGACTGACATTTTTCCCAACTGTTTCTCTCCAAATCTCTATTGAACTCCAACATCTAGCCCCTATTTTCTGCAAGGGATGCTGCTCTCATGGTAATAGTTTCACGTTCCCATTCTGAAGTATGAGAGCTAACTTTTGGTTGTTCATTCATTATATCCAATATAGATCTTTGGTACCTATGCTGTTAAGACAAATCTGAATACTGAATGGCCTGCATGAACACCTTAAACTATGCTAGCAATCCCAGCCTGCTCATATTTGCTTTCTTTCTGTTGCCTCATATTCTGCTAGACCCCATTCATCCTTTGTGCTTATGGCGATCTCACTTATAAGATCCTTATCTATTTATTGCACACATTTCTAAATCACGCAGCAGTATTTCTTTTCACTATTTCTCCTGCACCACTTTCGCACTTACTGCCTTTCAGTGAAGAAACTGTTTCAAACTTCCATGAAGTCTCAACATTTTATACATTCATAAACATAATATATTATTGTTAACACTTGTTCCTGATGATCTTCACATGTTCTGACTGGTTGCTTCTCTTGCTTTGTATTCTCCTTATTTATAGATATCATGTGCGTACTATCCTTTCATTTCCTTTTCATTTAAGAGAAATTGTACTTTTTTGCTAAAAATTTTATTTAAGGTGAGTACACGACACAAATGCCACTTTTTGGTTATGACCTTTTAAAGAAATATAAGAAAAAAGCAATGTGTCTACAAACTGCAATGTACAAGGCATGTATAAGGGAAAACACCACACAGAATTTGAAAAAAAATACAGCTTTTGATTATATTTTGATCTTCTGTTTGGATACATATTCTACAAAATATGGTATTATTTATTTATTTATTTAATTGTTTACATTTGTTGACTGGGAGAGTCCGACTGGACACAGGTCTATTTTCAGTGGAGGCCTGGGGAGAAAAGCTCCACATTAAGTATTACTTACATTATACAGTTAAAAAACAAAGCATTTAAAATACAGACATTAGTCTAGCTGAGGACATAAGACAAGAATAAGACATAGATGTAAAACAGCTGTACAACATAGTACAATTTTAAAATATGGTGATATATACTAAACATGGTTACAAATGTAGTTGAGATTCATCAATGAACAATTGATACAATCTGTTTTTGAGGTACATAACAGCCATTAGCAGTTGTTGCTACAAGAAGTTAGTACTATGTGGTAGGTAGCTGGGAACATAAGTAGCCAAGCTTGCTAAGAGTAGGTTGTTGATAGGGGGCCGAGAGAGCTATAAATGTTGTCAGTTGGTTGTATGCATTCTGATATGATCGTGTGCATGTGCACGTGGATGTGTGCGCATGTGCGCACACACACACACACACACACACACACACACACACACACACACACACACACACACACACACACACACACACACACACACACACACACACACAGACATGCGCACACACACACACACACACACACACACACACACACACACACACACACACACACACACACACACACACACACACACACACACACACACACACACACACACACACACACACACACACACACACACACACACACACACACACACACTATATCCTATTTATTGTTTCTACTAGGCACACTGTATGTCTTCTTCATTACTGCTGATGGCTTTGTATGTACAGACATGAAGCATAATGAAAGCTTTTACCACCTGGTGCACATTACTATTATGTCATGCATATTGTACCAATTAAACCTACATTTCAATCTGTACTACATACCTCCCACATAATGCTGCATAGCTTTACATCCAAGTTAGTCAACAAACAGTGTAATGATTAATTAAGTAAACCCCAGGAACAGCCATGATGAATGTGTTAGTTTTTCTTTTTTTCTACTAAAAACATATACAATATGCCCTTGACAAAAACACAGCCCTTAGTAAAAATATTGCCTTCATGTTAGCAAAAGACACATTAAACAAATTAAAACAGCTAAAGAAAACACTATGTTTGCCATGCATTAATTATACTCAACATTAAGACAGGGAGACCTAGCATCTGACTTTTTTAATCAAGAATCCATACCTTGTTTCATTGTACCATTGCTGCCTTGATGAGCTATAAAGATAGATTTGATTTTGAGTCCTGTAGTCACCACACTCATGCAACAAGAAATTGCTATATTTTTTAAACATATATGCTAAGGAGCTTAAAAACTGCTTCGACATTTCAGATTTTTATGATGCAGTCACTGACCTACCAGCCATTCTTCCACAGTAATCCCTCACTTTCTTTTACACAGTGAGGAAGAGGAGGCTGAAGAGATGCCTGCCATTAGAAAAAAAAACTCGATGGTTTCCTTTATTTTATTTATTTATTTATTTACATTTGTTTACCAGGTAGTGTCCAACTGGGCTGGTAGTCTGTAATTAAACAGTACAGAATTTACAATATTAAGTTTAGAGTAATGCCTTATGTTTATACATAAGTCAAAGTAAAACTGGCTAAAAATTTGCACATAAGGAACAATGTGGAATATAAATCGCAGATTCTTTGATGACTGAGTAATAATTTGAAGATGACAGAGAGCGTGCTACTAGACAGTATATGATACATTATAGTGTGTGAAAAGTTTGGAGAGACATAGTTGCAATAATGAAAGAATTTAAATCTAACAGAGAGTAAACGGTCATTAATACAAAGAAGAAGAAAATAGTTTGAGCTGTATAAAGGAGAAAGCGAGGAGGAGAGAGTGCCAGGAGAGAGGAAATTATCCAGGAGAGCAACAGGGGCAGAGCCAGTTGGTTTTAAGATATTCTTTTATTTTTGTTTTAAAAGAAGGATAGCAGGGAGCACTTTGTATGTTTACAGGAAGAGAATTCCAGTACTTAGCTGTTTTGTTTGAGTAGAGGGAGTCCCCTTGGTAGTTATGAGACTGTGTTATTTTGAGCAGTGGTCTGTCGGAAGACCTGAGGGACCTGCTGTTGACATGTAGTTGGACAAGGGTAGAAACTGCAGAGCAGTGATTGGAGTTGTGCATGATTTTGTGGGTGAAGGTAAGTTGGTTTAATGTTAACAGGTTGGGGAGTGTAAGCCAGTTTAGTTGTTGAAGAGTAGAACAATGATGGGCTTTATGGGGGAGATTAGTGGTAAACTTTGCTATTTTGTTGTAGCAGGACTCTAGATTATGAAGGTCAGCTTTGCATAAGTTGGTGAAGTTGTGTGAGCAGTATAGGAAAGTAGATAGAAGATGAGATCTAGCTGTGACTAGCCTGGCTTGTGGTGTTAGGTAAGGTTTGGCCCTATAGAGAGCACCGAGTTTAGTATGGACTTTTTTGATTGTTTGGGATATATGAATGTCAAATTTTAGCCGGTCATCTATTGTAATACCTAGGAGTTAGGCTCAATTTTGGTACCTTTGGTGGATTGAATAGACAGGGGGCAGAGAGCTGTACTTAGTAGATTTCTTTGTGAATATCATTAACTTAGTCTTATTTGGGTTAAGAATGAGTTGGTGTTTTGAAAGGTAAGATTCAATTTCCTGAAATGCTTTTTGCATTTTATCTTGGAGTTCTAGTGGGGAAGGGGATGAAATAATAAGAAATGTGTCGTCAGTGTACTGTATGATTGAGGCAAGTTGGGTTGCTGAAATTAGGTTATTAGTAAAGATGATAAAGAGAATAGGGGTCAAATATGGGCCCTTGGGGTACACCAGTATAGACAGTAGAGAGGAGGGATTGTGCTCCCATAGATAGGTAACTGTGAAACCATGTTAAGGTTGATGGACTGAGATTGTATGTAGCAAGTTTAAGAAGTAGTTGGTGGGAGATGGTGGGAGATGGTGCCAAAAGCTTTTGACATGTCCAGGAAAATTGCATAGACTAGTTGTCCATTGTTCATAAGATGATGAATGGTGTTGGAGAAGGCTATGAAGGCAGTGTTAGTACTAAGCTTGGGTCAAAAGCCATGCTGGGTGTCTGCTAGAAGGTTATTAGTGATAAGGTGATTTAAGAGTTGTTGCTGAATACATTTCTTTAGGAGTTTAGCTATAGGTGGGAGGATTGCAATGGGGCGGTAGTTAGTGATATCTCTAGAGAGGCCACCCTTGTGAAGGGAGATGATGTGAGAGATGTTCCAGAGGTGAGGCACATAATGTTCAGAGATAGAACAATTGACTAGTATAGAGATAGGATAGGTGATGGATGGGGCTGCTATTTTTAGTAATTCATTTGCTAGGCAGTCAGCAGCGAGGCAACCAGGATTTTAGTTTGTTTAGGAGATTTTTAATCTAGAATATTTGAATAGATTTAAATGAGAAGGATGTAGTACTAGATGCAGGGGAGGGGATTCTGAGTGGTAGGTGTTGATAGCTGACTAGGAGGCATGTGACAGAGTTAATAAAGTAAGAGTTGAACTGTGAGGCTAAGGGTTCAGAGGTATTGGATGTGGAGGGAGAGGGGGTGGAGGGTTTTGGGGAGGTAGTTGATTATTTGCCAGAATTTTTGTGGGTTGTGAATGAACTTTTGTTGAGAGATTTGGAAATAGTGTTTTTTATCATTGATTTTTTCCTTAGTTTGGTTCTTAGTTTCTGGTAAGTGGTGAGATTGGTTTTGTTTTTGTGGATAGGTATAGGTTCTGGCATTGTCTCTTTGTTTAATTAGTAGTTTAGTGTCAGGAGACAGCCTTGGCAGCTGTTTTGATTTGCTGCATATTTTTCTGGTGGGGGCAAGACAATTTAGGATGTCAAGAAATTTGTTGGTAAAGTATTGTACTGCAAGGTCCAGTTGTTGATTATTTAATGGTGACCAATCGCAATGTTGAAGTACTTGATTAAATAGGTCAGGGGAGAGGTGTTTCTTACTACAGATGTATTTATATGGTGTGTAGGACTGAGTTAGAGTTTTATTTTTTTCTTAGCAGAAATGTAGGGGTATGGTCACTAAGGTTAATGGGTAGACAGCTGGATTGGTAACTCAGGTTTGGCTTGTTAGTTAATCTCCACTCCAGCAGTCACAGTTTTTATTGTGTTTATCAGTGCAAGTGGACAGTTTATAATCTGGGAGAAATTGTAAAGGTTGATGAAATTGGTAGGGCTGTTTGAGGAGGAGGAGAGCCAGTCAAGATTAAAGTCTTCTAAGATGACAGTTCTTGACTGAATATGGAGGCAGACCAAAAGAGGAGAAATCCTATGTTGTGAAGATTGTTTCCAGGGGCCAGATAGTCAGCAACAATGATCATGGATTTGCAAGGATTTATTTGTAGGTGGGTGATGATGATTTCTGCATTGGGGATGTCTGGTAATGTACAGTCTAGCTTTTCTAGTTTTAGGGAGTCTTTAAACATAACTGCTACACCACCACTTATTTTGCTTAGTCTATCTTCTCTAATAATATTATAACTGTTGTATGTAATTTCAGAGTCCTGGATGTGAGGTTTTAACCAGGTTTCTGTAATGACAGCTATGTCTGGAGAGTAGGTGGCTAGGATAGCATGAGATTCAGTAATTTATTTACAATGCTCCTAAGATTGAAATTGGTTATTAGTAGTTCGGAACTGGAAGTATGTGGTAGAGAAGTATGTACCTTGGACTCAGAGAGATTTTGGTTAGGAGAGTTTGGATGTTGCATTTGAGTTGGGGATAAAACATTGTTGGGGCCTGGGTTGGGATGGATGTCAGCCTGTAATTTAATATGTGTAAGGGAGTGGAGTAGAAGGTTTTTCAGTTTGGTGATAGCCAGATGGAACATGAAAGTTGGTGGCTGAGAGTGTGAGGATTGTATGTGTTTGAAAGTAAATAGGAGAGAGTTGGAAGTGTTGTAAAGTTGTGGGCATAGGTAGCTATAGGGTTTAAGTGGTGGTTGGTGAGTAGTATGAGTTTGTATGGGGCTTGATGGTAATATATATTATAATTGTGGAGGTCAGAGGCATTATAGGTTAGGTAGAGAAGGCGTAGTAGAATAGAGTGGTAGTAAACTGAGAAGTGGAGTTGCATTCTTGGAGTATGTATAGAGACAGAAAGTTAGGCAGTGGTGTTATGCAAATTGGGGGGGAGGCAATTAGAGTTTTGGATCAGCTTGAGACAGAGAGGTGGTGATGTGGTGGGTGGGTAAGGGGTGTGGGGAAAAGAAAACTGATTCAAGTAAGAAATGGTTTGGCTATGAGACTATAAACCTAAGGAAAGTCGGGGTGGGTGAGAAAGGGAGTAGGGGGTGGAGCGGACTGAGCTGAGCATAGCGGGGGCGAAAGGAGCAGGTTGAAACCTCACTGGCTGAAAAGACTGCAAGGAAAACAATCAGCTATGGCTGCCTTTAACAGGTCTGAGCCTGAAAAAAAGGTTTTTCTTTTTGTTTTTTGCAAACTCTGCAAGTGGCTCTTCCATCCAATATCTAAGCTCTAGTGTCTACGCAAGAGGAAGGCTTTTGCAAATACCAAATCAATGTGAGGGACTATTTTCATAGATCCATAGACTGTTACTATGCTAACAACCCGAGGGCCTTTCTAAGCCTAGCCAAGTCTTTCTGAAAGAATAATGATGCCCTGCATCCAAATAGGACGTTGAGAGCCAAGCATTCATAAGCTACATCTGCCCATAAGGGACATGGGTGCCAGGCCCGGTGTAAATTTCCTATTCCCCATCCAATTGTCTAGGTTGTGTTTAAACTGGGTAATAGACAAACTCAGCTTCACATGGATGGGAAGCCTGTTCCATAAGAGGGGCAGTCTCTGGAACTCATATCTGTCTCTCCAGCATGTTCTGTTTACGTCACGGACAAAATTCAGGTCTCTAGACCTTGAATTTCTGGTAATTTTTGACTTACGAATATGCAGTAGAGTCATATGTGTGAGGTTTGAGGATGCCTTGTAAGCCAGGCATAGACCACCACTCATCAATCTGTAGGATATTCAGTAGAGGGAAAGGACTTTGAGGCACTCTGTGTAAGGCAGGTTTCATGCACCTTGTATTCTTTTTGTAATGAACCCCTCGGGTTACTCAACTTACTGATTAAGCCTGGTCAGGTACATACTGAAAGGAACATTGTACTCTATGATTAGTCTGATAAGGGCAGAGTACAGTAGGATAATGACTTCTTTGGACCTAAATGCCTTGCCTTTACTTATAAGTTGTGCAATATAAAAGGATTTCCTCAACCTTCTGGCCACATGATGGTCAAAGGTAAGGCTACTGTCTGCATGCTTACCCAGATTCCTGACCACTGGTTTGACTAATTAGCTGGGATGGTTGACTTTACAAAGTGTACAATTATGCATTTCTTAGCATTGAGTTTAACACCATGGCTTTGGCAACATTTATAAGTCAGAGGTAGGCCTTCTTGAAGAATGCTGGTGTCTGCAGGAGAGTCGATGATAACCCCTGACTTGCAATCATCTGCAAACAGTCAGCCATAAACCTTCAGTAGCTGCTTCCATTTCAGAAAACTAGATGCCAAAATGGAGCAGGCAGAGTACCAAGCCCTGGGTGACTCCACTAGTGACTGCCCTCTTGGTGGAGATGGCCTCACCTATTTTGACCTCCTGGGTCCTGTCAGTGAGCCATTTGGCTATCCAGTGGGTGATAAATGGGTTTATACCTAAATTAATAGCTTCATAGGTTCATAGGTAGGTACTAGGCTATCTGCCCAAAGGCATTTATAAGCCTAGCCGGAATGTGTTGGCTTTCAACGCCCCCTTAGATTAGTTCCCTGTACCTCTGTCCAGCAGAGCCATTGAAGTGATCCCTGGGGTAAACTTTCTGTTTCCCATCCACTCGTCAAGGTTTCTGTTGAAGAGGGTTAGCAAGGAGCTCTGCCTAATGTAGATTGGAATCTTGTTCCAGAGCATGGGAAGTCTCTGGGACAGGAATATATCCCTCCAGCATGTCCTTTTTATTGTTGTGGTGAGGTTTAGATCCCTGGAACGTCTGGCTTGAGGGAATATGGTTTTCTTTAGGTGGAGCATTTCCATCAATTTTGGTTTGGACATGGCCTTGTATGTCAGGCAGAGATCACCTCTGAGTAGGCGATATGCAACCGAGTACAGCTGGAGTTTCTTCAGTCGTGCTGCATAGGGCATCTGCTTGAGGTCAGTGATCCTCTTGGTGAGGTACTTCTGTGGTCTTTCCAGTTGTTGCAGGTGTCTTGAAAGGTACATCCCAAATGGGGCATTGTACTCTATGATGGGTTTGATGAGTGATGCATAGAGGGGCCCAATGACCTCTTTCGATCTGGATGCAAACACTTTTGTGATTAGGTGGGCCACATAGAAGGATTTTCTAACCACTTTGGCAATGTGATTATCAAAGGAGAGGTTACTATCTACTTGGGTCCCCAGATCCCTTATTACATCTTCCTTATTTAGGGGGCTACCACCTATGTGGTAGTTTGTGGGTACTTTGTTTTTTCAAAGGGGATGACTATGCACTTTTTGGCATTTAGCTTGAGGCCATGGTTTTGACACCAGGTATCTGTCTCAGTGAGACCCTTTTGTAGGATGTCTGTGTCAGCCGGAGAGTCAATTATAGCCCCTAGTTTGCAGTCGTCTGTGAACTTGGTCAGCCATAGCCCTCCTGTGCTTGCCTGTACCTCTGAGAAGTATATGCTGAACAGGAGGGGTCCTAGGACTGAGCCCTGGGGAATGCCACTTGTAATCGGTTTACAGTCAGACCTAGCTCCGGCAACTCTTACCATATGGGTTCTGTTCGTGAGCCAGTTGGCAACCCATCTCATGACATTGGGGCTTATGTTCAGGCTGGTGAGCTTGTCTATAATACCTGAGTGGGGAATGGTGTTGAAGGCCTTTGCAAGGTCTAGGTAGGCTGTGTGGACCACCTTTCCCTCGTCTATAGCCTTGGTAACTGTCTCAAAGAAGTCCACCAGGTTTAGAAGGCATGATCTGCCCTTAACAAAGCCAAACTGGGTAGGGTCCAGTGTTTGGAGGTTTCCAATGTCCCTGTTAATGAGATCCATGATGATGTGCTCCATAGCTTTGCAGACCAAGCTAGTCAGGCTTATAGGCCGATAGTTCCCGGGGTCCGTTGTGGCTCCACCTTTGTGGAGTGGAATAACAGTTGCTGTGCACCACTCTGTGGGCATGTAGCCTGTGGAGAGGCTGAGTTTAAACAGTGTGTTTATGTGAGGGGTTAGTTCATCTTTGAGCTCATGTAGGACCAGCCTGGGACACCGTCCGATCCCATTGATGCTGTGTTTTTGGCTTTGGAGAGGGCTGTTTTAACCTGAGTGTGTATGATTTTAAGGGCACTACATTCTTCTGGTATAGTTATGGGCCCTTTTGGGGGTGAGAGGGGGTTGAAGTTTGCACTGAACCTGTCTGCCAGGATGTTGGCTATATCGGTTGGTTCAGTGTATTTTGTGCCATTCTGCACCAACTCCCAGTAGATCTGAGAATTGCCACTTAGATTTTTGACAGCTAAAAATTGCCTTGTGGTTATCTTTGGAGTCCATGGCAGTTTTTCTTTCGAAGCTAGCCTTGGATGATTTTATGAGGGAACGTAGTTTCTTGCTGATACTGATCAGGGATGTCTTCCCTTCTTGGGATTTTACTCTTTTCTGTACTAGTTTCCTCCTTCTATTGTATAGCTTGTTTATGGCAGGGGTCCACCAGACTGGTTTCCTTTTCTTGGAGGAGTGAGTCTTGGTTTTGTTTGGGATAGCACGATCCATGCATTCTTGTAGGTGCCCATAAAGTGCATTAGTAAAGGATTTTGTAGCTTGGACAGCATTATCCTTTAGCATGGGGGTCTTTGAAACTTTCCACCTCGGTCTTAAGTAACGTGAAGTTTGCTTTTGAAAAGTTTTTCACGGTGGATTCTTTGACCAGGGGTGGTGGCGGAATGTGGATATCCAGAGTGATTAGTTTATGGTCAGATCTAACCAGCGAGGGGTTGACCTCTGGTGTGGAACACCAGTCACCCATGTTGGTGATGACCAGGTCCAATATGTTGTTACCTCTGGTGGGGGTGTTGACCAGCTGATCCAGGGAATTTGAGTTTATAAATTCTAGGAAATGTTGGGAAAGGGAGTTTCTACTTGAGTAGTTCTCCCAGTTAATGTTTGGGTAGTTGAAATCACCCAATATCAGGGTGTTTGGCAAGACCTTTATGTTTCCCAGTGTTTCTAGGAATGCAGAGTGGGGGTCCTGGAACATGGTGGGTAATCTGTAGCAAGTTATAATTTGAATAGCAGTTTTGTCCGTTGTTAGTTGCATGTGGATGATCTCTGAAGCATTGTGCTGTGCAACTAACCTGGAGGTGTGGGTATCCTTGATGAATATGGATACTCCCCCACCTTTTGTATTTCGGTCTGGGTTTTGTAGCCAAAATATATGTATGAGTTGTAGCCTGGTAGTGCTGTGGTGCTCTCTGGAGCCTTAAACCAGGTTTCTGTTACTGCACATATATTGATTTTCTCCATACTGAGGAGTGCCTCTAGTGAGTGCATTTTGAGGTTTAAACTTCTGGCATTGAGTAGCATTACCCTCAGTTTTTTGTTACTTATGCTATTTACGGTGGTGGGTTTGTCTTTTGAGCCTTGCCTAAAAAAGGCCCTATGGGGGTGGCAAGAGCCTTAGCCAGTATTCGAAAGCCTAAGGGTGACAGGTGCAAGCCGTCTCTAGTAAAACAGCGCGGCTTGTCAAGCATGTCATCCCAGGCTGACAGACACTGGATCCCCTTTGAATGACACCAGAAGCGTAGCCAATTGTTGAAATTGATAATTTTTTCTCTATACTGTGTATCATTCTTGGTGAGGGCAGGATGCTACTCAGGGTCAGGGTCATACTGGTCTGGGCTACATGATCAGAGAGCTCCTCCATGTCTCTTTTCATGTAGTCCAGGGAGATACGGCTCAGGTCATTCACACCAACATGGACAATGACAGTCATATTTGTACTTGTTCTGGAGTGACCTGAGTGCTTGTGTTATGTGGCGGATCCTGGCACCCAACAGGCAGCTAACAGTAACCTTCTCCTTGTTCAGCCTAGTGAATGGGACGTCAGTATGCCTGACTATAGAGTCACCTATTACTAGTGTGTTGGGTATGTTATTTTGCCTTAAGGGCTGTGATTGTGTGGCACCCTGGTTTTGTGACGTATGTGTTTTATGGTTTGTGTTGGGGGATGGAGGTTGCTTGGATGTCTGCTTTGGAGGTCTCTGCTGCTTTTGCAAATTTTTATTTAGAGCCTCCGAGTATGTTTTCGTGTATTTATGTGTGTTTTTTGTTGGTGCTGGTTTCATAGGTCTATGTGAGACTGGTGGTGTGATGCAAGTAATTCCCTTCTCCTCTTGACTGCCTGGTCCAGTCTTAGGTTGAGAGAGCTTAGCCTCTAGTTTGGCTGTATAATTGCATCTCTTGCATGTATTAGTGTTTGGTGGAAGGAAGAGAGGGTTGTCTGTGTACACGAGGCAATTGTAACATTGCCTCAAAATGCCCAGATTCACCAGTTGGACCTGAGAGTACACCTGAAACTGCCCTTTGGACATGCCTGGATAGGTACAGTGAACTGTTTTACTGATTGGTTGGTAAGGTCGAATAGAGATCCTTGTCCTTCTCTACAGTATAGGGGGGGGGGGGTCTAGTGCTAAGGTTTATTAGTGCCTGCTATGAGTTTTGAGAAGCGAATGGTTTGAGTGCTTAAGTTGAACGTTTGTCTAGTTCCAAGGGAAAAATTGAAGAGTAGACTTTGTGGAGCCGGGAATAGTTATACCCTAGCTAGCCGGCGCTGCCCGGCATGCAAAACCGCGCAAATGTTGGTTATATAGCAGGGAAATGAAAGAGATAGAAATTAGCCCAAAATAGCCAATAAACTACTAATTTCTGGGCTGAAACCACTCCTCCAGGGACAGATAGGCTGCTCAAAGCTCCCTCTCTCACAGTTAACAGAGAAACTTCCTTCTATCCAAGTAAGGTATGGGTAAACACAGAAACTTGTAACACAGCCCTGAATTCAGCACTAACCTGAAAACTGGATTATACTAGCTTAGAAAGGCAGGAACACAAGTATATATTTTTTTGTTTTTTTTTCAGAAAATAAAGCAGATACAATCAAAAAACACTTTAAATGCACAGAAATGGCTATCACACTTGAGTGTGTAGCCTAAAACAGTTAAACAGGTAATTTAAACACAAAAACAACGTTGTTAAAGTGCAGGCAGTAAAATAAGTACAATATGTAGCTGAAACAAGCTTTTTAAATCACAGAAACTCTAGAAAATTGGTGTTTTAGGTGGAATTAGCTAAAGGCAGCAAGAAAATGCAGAAAAATGATACTTAATCACTCCCAGGTCTCTCTTTTGACTCTCTGCTGCTGTAGAACACTGCAAGGCACCAGGCTGGAGCTTGCTGAGCTGTACACTAGCACAAAAACCTTGCAAATGTGGGTTTTATAGCAGAGAAATGAAAGAGATAGAAATTAACCCAAAATGGCCAATAAACTACTAATATCTGGCCTGAAACCACTCCTCCAGGGACAGATAGGCTGCTCAAAGCTCCCTCTCTCACAGTTAACAGAGAAACTTCCTTCTATCCAAGTAAGGTGTGGGAAAACACAGAAACTTGTAACACAGCCCTGAATTCAGCACTAACCTGAAATTGGACTATACTAGCTTAGAAAGGCAGGAAAACAAGTATATATGTATATATATATATATATATATATATATATATATATATATATATATATATTTTTTTTTTTTTTTCAGAAAATAAAGCAGATACAATCAAAAAAACACTTTAAATGCACAGAAATGGCTAGCACACTTGAGTGTGTAGCCTACAACAGTTAAACAGTTAATTTAAACACAAAAATGACTTTGTTAAAGTGCAGGCAGTAAAATAAGTACAATATGTAGCTGAAACAAGCTTTTTAAATCACAGAAACTCTAGAAAATTGGCGGTTTAGGCGGAATTAGCTAAAGGCAGCAAGAAAATGTAGAAAAATGATACTTAATCACTCCAAAGTCTCTCTTTTGTCTCTCTGCTGCTGTAGAACTCTGCAGGGCACCAGGCAGGAGCTTGTGTATAATGCCTGAGTTGTGTATTAGAAGCCTCGGCCAGGTCGAGGTAAGCTGTGTGCCGTATGGGTAAAATCCATTATAATTTGTTCCAGAAATTGTCACAGTGGTACAGATTTATGAACTGAATCCTAGGAATCAAATCATAAAATATTATAGTGTTAACTCTGCTAGCATGCTATTGTTAGATAAAGGATTTAAATTACATTTGTTCTCCTCATTCCTGGTTATTTTTTATTTATAAGACAAAAAATCCTGATCCCGTTGTGAGAAGTGAAGCTTGCATATCAAGATAAACGTCTATACAATTTCTTATATAATTTCCATTAGCAACTGCATGCATTAAGTATATCACAGAAAATTAAATATGTGTGAGTAAAATCCATTATATTTCAGACTAAAGGTATGCAATGATGGTCTATATTTGCTAACATAAGCATAAAAGTAATAGCAATAGTGCTTTACAGATCTATTTATCTTCCAAGAACATGAATGGAATTCCAGTGATTTCAGATTAACATTTGAGAGCCCAAAGGATAAATGTTGCACTCTCTGTTGAATTACAAATCTGGCTAAAGTAAATAAGCTCCAAATCGCCTAGTTTTAGAATGCCACTCTCAAACAGACAACACTTGCATAGCAATGTCAATGCTCATACAAATCTTTTTAATGCAAAACAGTGCAGACATTCACTCTCTGGAGTGAAAGACAAAGTGTAATATTGATATCATACATAGACCTTGACATTAAACCTGCTGGTTCAATATTACCACACCTAAATTGTATGAACTGAAGTAGGAAGGGTAGGGAAATGTTGGTAGTAAGCTGTGAAGAAATTAACTTATCACAGGGTTTCTTATTCAAAATGCTAAGGGAAGTAAAGGAAGGGGAGATGCACTCTGGAAAAAAGTACATCTAAATTTCATTGCTTCCTGATGCCTCTGTTTTCTAGCAGTTTTTTTTCTACCTGCTAACATTTTAAAGCAAAAATCTCTGTAATGCATATTTATGATTAGATGTTTTGTGGCCACATTTTATTGATTAAGATTTAGCTGCAAGCTATAATGCATATTCATGATTACTAATTTTATGGTAGCATGTTATTGATTGAGCATAAAGACTGTCTGTAGTCCTGTATATGTGTTCAGTCTGATGAAGTCTTTTAAAAAGATGAAAGTGCTAACTCCCCAAAGCCTGTCATTCTTTTCCTGGCATTTTTGTAGTTTGAAAGAAAGATGTTAATTACAAGGTTGTGGCAGCAGCCAGAAAGTATAACATTAGAGCATGATGTACATATTTATGCAAGAGAGGATTCATCACACTCAGGCATTATGATTTAGAAGATGATGATACATGATCCATTCTTTATAGAACAGGCCAGATGAAGTATATCTCATACACATGGTATTAAGGCAATATACACATTTGCATGGTGTTGCTGGATAGTTTTCAAGGGCAAACATGAAAAAATAGACTAAAAAGTGATGGATGTATATATACTTAAGTAGTCAAGTTAGGAGGGTAAGGTAGTAAGAGCTTAAAAAAATAAAAGAAAGAAAGAAAGGAAAAAGAATGTTAGTAGAACAGAAGAGAAGGTGGCTTTCTGGATAAAGACAGCCTGTTGATTAGGGTTTTTTGCAAATTTTCTTTCTCCTGAGAGAGGGGAAAGATGGCTCAAGAAAAAGGGGGTTAAGCATACATGGGATGGTGTAATGGTGGCCCAATGGATTTGTACAAGACCTATAAATGCCAAGGCATGTATAACTGTATCCTTCAGCATGCATGACTCCCTTTGTAACCACCACATTGACAACATCCCCCAGAAAATGATCTCAAAATTAGAAATCTGAGAACCTTTGTTGATAATGAGCTGTCCTTTTTCACCATATACATTATATATATATATATATATATATATATATATATATATATATATATATATATATATATATATATATATATATATATATATATATTGTAAATAAGTTCTCTTTTATTGCACGGCTTATATTTAAAGATATAGCATTCAGATCCATGGATGTAACTGTTCCTCTGTACTTGGAACGATCATGGGGTGTAATTCCTCTTTCAATATGTACCTGTCCAAACACTTGCCACAGCTGGAATGACCATAATATTTCCTCACTAAAAAAATTAGTGGCCTAAATCATCTCAGTGGCTACTAAGAGGTGACCACTGCTTCATCAACATACTTCTTAACTGTCCAGATTTTTGACTCATATTTTTGGTCTCATAAATTTTTTGGTTTTCCTAGCAAATCACCAAAAAACGATTGAAGTTAGTAAATAATGACATACATTTGAGTTTCAGACTTCATATACATCAGAAAATGCATGCTAACACAAATCCCATTATTCTGGAATCTTCCTAAGCAGTATTTAAAAGCTGTCCCTATTTTTGGGCCTTTGTCCCTATATAACTTTAGGTTTTGTCAGGATTTCTTACACTTAGAGGTTGAGAGGTATGTTCATGTATAGAGCTGGTTCTGTCAGATTTATTACACATTCAGAAGTCCAGTGGTTTCAGAAACACCCACTCAAGGGACCTCAATCTCCTTTGCAAGATTAACAGAACATGTTAGAGGGCTAGGTATGTACCACACAGAATGCCACTTCTATGCAACCATTTTCCCCTCCAGATAAATACTTCTCTTACTCTTTCCAAATGTAAATTGGAGGAATGGCTGGGCATCCACAAACTCACGGTGAACTAACATCCTTCATGGATAGGGAAAATATGTAAGTACCCAATATATACTTGTGCAGCCCATATTTGGGGAATCATTTTACAAAATATAAGGGCTAATAATTGCACTGGGAATGCAATTCTAGGCTTCTTAAGATCTTCACAGATCAATAGCCTAGTAAGTACCTATGAACCTATGAACAAGCTGATGTAAATGTATATCAGCCTTTGTGGTTTGGCACATAATTGGCACTTCCAAACTACAAAAGACAGGACCAACTGGCTTGGACAAAATTGTAGGGTATTGCTAGAGAGACAGTAGAATTCACCATTAAGTTGTAAACTGTCAGTCACAGAAGTACAGAAATCTAGGTGTAAAACCATGAAAGTAAGAGTTGTTAATAATATTTTCTTGTGTAGTGGTGAGAAACATTTTGGTTTCTGCAATGAAAGATAAATTGTGTGGGGGACTGGGAAGAGACTAGTTTTATGTGAGCAATTTAAGGCCATGATTAGGACAGCATATTCATATCGGGAATTATCACTTTAACCGAGCTGTGCTTCAGGATTTATTAATCAGCATGCTATTTATCCTGCACTCATTTTATGTTGTTTCAGCATGCTGATTACAACCAATATGTCACAATGTTTAATAGCAAGTGCTTGTTTCAGCATGCTGATTACACACAACATGTCACAATGTTTGATAGAAAGTGCTTGTTTCAGCATGCTGATTACACACCATATGTCACAATGTTTGATAGAAAGTGCTTGTTTCAGCATGCTGATTATACACAATATGTCACAATGTTTGATAGAAAGTGCTTGTTTCTGCACTCTGATTACACACAATATGTCACAATGTTTGATAGAAAGTGCTTGTTTCAGCACACTGATTACACACAATATGTCACAATGTTTGATAGAAAGTGCTTGTTTCAGCATGCTGATTACACGCCATAAGTCACAATGCTTGATAGAAAATGCTTGTTTCAGCATGCTGATTACACACAATATGTCACAATATTTGATATAATGCGGTTGTTTCAGCCCGCTGATTACACACAATATGTCACAATGTTTGATAGAAAGTGCTTGTTTCAGCATGCTGATTACACACAATTTGTCAAAATGTTTGATACAAAGTGCTTGTTTCAGCATGCTGATTACACACAATATGTCACAATGTTTGATAGCAGCACCTCTATGATCTGTTATTGCAGAAACCAAAATGTTTCTCACCACTACACAAAAAAATGTTATAAACTGCATGATATATCCTAAAGTGTCTTTGCTGCTTAGCATAGTTATAGGATTGTTAAGGGTTTATGATTTGAAGAAAACCACAGTCTCTCAACCTCTGAAGTTTACATAAGATCATAGAGGGGCTGCAGGGGTAACCACTAGATTTGTAGACTATAACTATTGCCATTGGTCAGTAAATTTATTTTGCAAGCTCTTCTGTACTTCTTTAACTTCATTAATTGTTGTGGTCTCCTTAAGAGAGACCAGGTCATCTACATACATAGCAGTCTTCAAGCCTGGCCAGTTCAGTACTAATTCATTGTTAAACAGAAAAAATGGGTTCTAACCCCAAACCCTAGGGGTTCCTATGTCTGATATGTCAGTACCCAAAACTACTTTGAAGGTCCTGTCCTTTAGATACTTATCAAACCATTTGTCGCATCCCTCTGGAACAAAGAATGGCTGACTCAAATGCCATCTTCAAATCAATTTATAAAAAAATCCATCCACAAGAATTTCCCAATCTGTAGTGACTTCAGCTTCAACTTTATTGCAAAGTAAATTCATCAGTCCATCTCATTTATAATACAGAGCTACCATTGTCTGCAGTAATCAATGATACCTTATACGAATGTTTATTATAACTCTCCTGTGTATAATTTTTGGGCTGAATGGTCTTAGCTAACTACAAGCTTTCTAAATCCAGAAATTTTGTTTTTTAACTGGGGTGGCTCTGTATTATATTAAAATGTTTTTCAAAGAAAGTCAGGTTTTGAAAAAAAATAATTTGCAATTTTTTATGATAACTAATAATACAATGTGCATTTATATGTCTTACTGCTATTTGCACATTCACAGAACCAGAATATATTATTTTCTGATATAGGGGTACTAAAAGGTTAAACTTAATTCTAGAAAGCTGCAACAAGGGATAAATTAATTTTATTTTGCTCAAGTGTTTTTTTTAAGTGAAACAACCTGATTTTTCTCAGAGTATTCTAAAATGCGTACTTGGGGCACTATAGTAACAGCAGATATACAGGTTGGTTGCTGCATGAGATTACTGATTAGACAATCAGTAGCTGACATAGCTTAACACAATAGAAATGTTAACATAAAAAAGCATGGCATCCACCTTCCTCTTACCATCCTTACTATACGGCTCTCCTATCTTGACAAATCTGCAGAGCACACCTACAGCTAAACTGTAACAATGTTACAATAAAGTGTCAAGGTTTACAATTACCCTAAAACAACTAAACTGGCTTGAATTGCCTTGTTACTTCACATATTTTCAGTTAACTATATCCGACAATATAGTACACAATCTACAAAAAAGTCCAACCAAGGAGACCCTTTTTAGGAACAGTCCAGGAGCAACATCTGGTTAAGTGACATGCTCAAGGTTGCACAACAGGTATACAATTGCTGAGAGAATCAAACCCTGTACCATTAGTACACCAGCTCACAACCTTAACCTCTGCACCAACTGCCAGTTACCTCTATATCACCTGCCAGCTGCTGCACTCATTCAGATTAAGCACAATCAAGACAATTACATTTGACAAACTACTGCATATCATTTAAAGTCTAGTAACTCAGCTGGAGATGTCCATTACTCAACCTGTATCCCAAAAAATGGAATGCAGTGCCGCTGTCACTGAGATTAACTAATAACCTGCTCATCTTCAAACTGAGCTTGAGAAATACCTATCAGATTCCTAGCTTTTCTCTTCCTCATCTCCTGGGTAACCTCTCATAACTTAAATATTTCTGAATGATACTTGTTAACTAAACTGGCATGAATATTTTGACGTGTATACTTCTATTAAACTGCCTGTAAATACTGTAAGCATCTGTACCTCATCTCCAATATCTCTGTATAAGAGTAATTTTGATCACTAATTTAGCAACTTTTCTCCCTCACCATTCACTATCTCTATTTTAACACTCTTGTTAACCTAAAAACATTTTCCATACCTTGTCACTCATCTTCTATTTTCCACCCTTGCATTCTTAGCTCTCTTTTTAACACTCTGCTTCTTCTCAGTTTATCTCTGTCACTAACAATAAATAACACCAATAGTATTAATACTATATATTCTATTCCCACTTTTCATGTAATTGCAATATGAAATCACTAATTCTTCCACTTACTCTGTACTGTACTACACTAAATCCTTCCAAATCTCTCCACCTACACATAGTACAATCTACTAATAAAAGCTTTTATTTTTAATCTGTCTCTCCATCTGAGCAATTCTTGACTTTTTTGCCTATCATTAAAAGACTTGTATGATTTTTTGTTATGTTTATTTGTAAATATTCAGTGTCTTGATTGTATACAATTTTGTACATGAATAACCATTGTAACTTTGCATTTAATATCCTTCATTATGGCTTCATGTTACATCTGTAGTCTTTGTTGAGCTTTTATCTTTGGAACTCTACTGAAAAGTTTTTGTCTTTTTTTCTGACAAGTCAGACCTATATGGTAAAAATAAAGCAACTATGATTCTGTGATCATGTGTCCATTAAATTTAAGGTAGTGGTTTTAATTTACATGAAACACTAATGCCAGACTGAACTATGTATGCTTTCATGTACTTTACCAATGTGCATAAGCAGTTTACATGTTAACTTAAAAGTAGGCAAACTTCAAATCATCTATGTTTTGGGGGTTGGCTTTATCTGTCTGTTTTCATTAACTTCAACAAACGGAATATATATTACAGAATCTCTGTGACAGAAAGGCTACATTACCGAACCATCAAGGCAGAATGCAGACATACCGATAAATAATAGCATAGAGTGAATAAATTTAACACCCAGAGGCAAACTGTTATAACAAAAAATGTAACAGTCAGAATTAATATTACTCTTTTTTGTTTATGTAGTTGCAAACTAGATAGTTCCTCCCTTCTACTTTGATGGACTGTTTTCAGACATGGTTTGCAGAAAACAAATAAATGAATCCAAGGAAAGAAGATAAATACACTGATTAGACATATAAAGGTCAAGTTGCAAATAAGGCATACCTTATTACAAAATACAATAGCAGGCTGGATCATGTTGAAATTTAATAGATATAGATAATTCAGATTTAATTTTTATGCATGTAAAATGTGTTACCTACAACTACTGCCGACCAGTCACGAGTGGAGTCCCACAGGGTTCGGTCCTGGGTCCTCTCCTGCTTGCTATCTACTTCTCTGAAGTCCAGGCTGACATAAAAGGTCTCTGGCTGACAAAGTTCACAGCCAATTGCAAGTTGGGAGCTACTATTAACTCTCCAAGTGATGTTGACATCCTACAGAAAGGCATCACTGTAACCAACGACTGGTGTCAGAACCATGGCCTTAAGCTCAATGCCAAAAAATATGTCGTTATCCCCTTTAGAAAAAACCCGGTTCTTGTGAATTGCCACATCGATGGTAGTCCACTGAACACAGAAAGTGTTATAAGAGATCTGGGAACACAGGTTAACAACAGCCTCTCTTTTGACCAATACATTGCCACTGTGGTCAGAAGGTCCTTCTATATGGCACATCTCATTACTAAGGGTTTTGCATCCAGGAAGAAAGAGGTCATTGTTTCCCTCTACTCTTCCCTCATTCGGTCAGTCATTGAGTACAATGCCCCATTTGGCATGTACCTCACTAGACACCTGCAACAACTGGAGATTCTGCAAAAGTACCTCACAAAGAGGATCCTAGCCCTTAAACACTTGTCCTATATGGACAGACTCAAAAAACTCCAACTATTCTCTGTTTCATATCGCCTACTTAGAGGCGATCTCTGCTTGACATACAAAGCTATGTCTGATCCAGCTCTGTTAGAAATGCTACATCTAAAGAAATCCCAATCCCTCCGCACCACATGCTCCAGTGACCTCAACCTCATTACCACAATCAACAGATCGTGTTGGAGGGACAGGTTTATAACCCAGAGACTGCCCTTGCTATGGAATAGACTTCCCATACATGTTAAACAGAGCACCTCACTGGCCCTCTTCAAGAGAAACCTTGATGAATGGATGGGAAATAGAAAATTCACCCCAGGAATCACTCCAGTGGCTCTACTCGACAGAGGCACTGGGAACTAAGGTTGGGTGGCACGATGTCAGGGTAATCCTATGGGCTAGGTTTGTAAAGGCTTCAGGGTCATTAGCCTAGTACACCTCTATAAACCTATGAAGTAAACAACAGTAATATCCCTTATTCACTTTTTATTTTGAGCACTTTTATTATCATAGTTTACTGTACCAAAGTAAAATCTATGTTTAAAATGAATGATCAGTGCTACTTTTCAAGGATTCGCTTGATTAAATAAATAAATAAAATTAAGTTTGACCTCTGTACTAACAATTGCAATAAGGTAAGGGTTTAATTTGCTGATAATAAATAATACTGAAGGAATTTTGGCACCCTTACAATGTAAACAAAAATTATTAAATTTCTGTTTCTCTTAATCACCAGTTGTGTTGCTAATAAAGAATAAATGATGTTTTCAGAGTTCTTGCAGCTTTTTTTTTTCCTTTTCAAAATGACTCAGCAATTGTATGCTCAAGAGTTAGAACGTAAACATCTTGCAGAAATAATCTAATATCAGACAAAAAGAAACCTTGCACATTCCATAAAAAAATGACAGCAACATCAAATGATGATTAATAGACAGTTAATAGGGATGTGGATTTTCCCAGTGCACTGTTTGGTTAAAGGACTTGCTCAGAGTCAATAGTAGGCTGAGTCAAACAATGGACTTCAGAAAATAGCTTGTTAACAGTTTATACCATTAATTCTCTGTGTTAAGTGTCACGCTTAATAAATACCCATGCAACTATATAATAATCACAAAATTCACATAACAAAACATAAATATCTGTCACATAAGGAATAACAAACATAAATAAGATAAAATGAAACTCGTTACAAGTTCAAGTTATGAGTGGTATTATGTGATGAATAGGAAGGATATGCAGTTACCCATGGACAGTTACCCATTTATGTCAAATGTAGATACCACCTTTAAATGTCCATGCACTAAAACACTCACCAAATAAATACTTAATAAACACAAAATGAAATAGAAGCAATACAAATCCATATGGCATAAATGTAAGTATCTGAAGGACTTAAATTTTATTCAAGACATGCATTTGCATTAACATCATGCTAAATGTAAAAGTAACAGCACATTTATTGACAAAATCCACTACATTATGCATCATGACATTACCTTTTATAAGACTTTATAGTTTGTGTGTACTGAAATGCATCTCCACCCAAAGCTTATTGGAGGAGATGAGTCAAAAGTCTATGTAGTAATGCAATATAGTTTACAAGTTACTGATGCCAAGAATACATAGAAACATTCAAGGACAAAAAGAACACTTGCTGCAATGTCAACCAGTGATCTGATGAAACTAGTCTGTAGGTCTAATACTGTTTTGCCTCAACCCCTTTAGAGCAGTAGCTGGCTTATCTAGAGCCTGGTACTAATCCCTAAGCAGATGTCCCTCGACTCTAAGACCAAACCAAAGGGTAAAAAGGTCAGACAAGCAAACCATTCAGTAAAAACCGCAAGACAAATCCAGCCAAGCTACAGTTTTCACTGTGTGATACATTAAACCTCTTGTAATGGAGGCCAATGAAATATAAGCAAATGACCCCTTAAGGACATGAGGTGTTTCAGCTATGTGGCTTCTGAATGTCCATGACTTTTTTACTTTTTAAGTCTCTATGGTTACATTTAGGCCAATAAAGCCAAACCCCACTAGCTGTGAACATGGGCAATGGCTGTGTTTAAATACCCTGGGTTTCTGAAGTATAGGCAAACTATCCACTTATGCTGTGCTGAGAAGATCGATAAGAAGGCTGAAACATGCATTTGTAAGGTCATGGAAAGAATCATCATGGACATGAATGAGGACATGCTGGATGCATCACAGTTTGACTTTGTGAAAGGAAGGTCATGCCTATTAAATTTGGTGGACTTCTTTGAGAGGGTCAGCAAATCAATAGATGAGGGCAAGACTGTGCACACAGCTTATCTGGACCTGGCCAAGGCTTTTGATACAATACCCTACTGAGGCATCATAGACAAGCTCACTAAATTAGGTATAAACCATTTTATCAACCACTGCATAGCCAACTGGCTCACTGATAGGACCCAGGAGATCAAAATAGGTGAGGCTACATTCACCAAGAGGCCAGTTACTAGTGGAATCTCCCAGGGCGTGGTACTGTGCCTGCTCTTTTTTGTCATCATTTCTTTGAAGTGAAAGCAAACACTAAAGGTTTATGGCTGACTAAGTTTGCAGATGATTGCAAGCTGGGGATTATCATCGACTCCACTAAAGACATTAACATTCTTCAAGAAGGCCCACCTTTGACTAACAAATGATGCCAAAGCCATGGTCTTAAACTCAATGCTAAGAAATGCATAATTGTACCCTTTGGGAAGTCAACCATCCCAGTTAATTACCATGTTGATAACATGCCCCTAAGAATTGACCCAGTGTTCAGGAATCTGGGTAAGCACATAGACAGTAGCCTTACCTTCGACCACCACAAGGCCACAGTGGTGAGGAAATCCTTTTATGTTTTGCAACTTATAAGTAAAGGCATGTCATCTAGGTCCAAATAAGTCATTACTCCATTGTACTCTACCCTTGTCAGATCAATTATAGAGTACAATGCTCCTTCAATATGTATCTGACCAGGCATATGCAGCACCTATAGTGACTTCAGGGGTTCCTTACAAAAAGAATACAAGGTGTAACAAACCTGCCTTTCACAGAGCACCTTAAAGCTATTTCCCTCTACTCAGTCTCCTATAGATTGCTGAGGGGTCATCTATATCTGGCTTATAAAAAATCTGTAAACCCCACACTTATGAATCTCCTAAATATTTGTAATACAAACAGTACCAGGAATATAAGGTTTAGAGACCTTAATTTTATCTCTGACTTAAACAGAACATGCTGGAGAGGCAAATGTGTGTCCCAGAGACTGCCCCTCCTATGGAACAGGCTTCCCATCCATGTGAAGCTGAGTTTGTCTATTAATCAATTTAAGTGCAACCTAGACCAGTGGATGGGGAATAGGAAATTTACACTGAGCCTGGCACCCATGTCTCTTGTGGACAGATGTAGCTTATAAATGCATGGCCTTCAATGTTTTATTTGGATACAGAATGTCATTAGGGTGGTGGAGTGGTGCAGCAGTGAGTGTTGTCACCTCACAGCAAGATGTTCTTCGGTTCATTTCTCAGCTTGGCTGCCTTCTGTGCAGAGTCTGCATGCCCTCCCTGCATTTGTGTGTGTTTCTTCTGGGTGCTCTGGTTTTCTCTCTCATTCCAAAGACATGCATCTGGGGCATTTCTCCCTGAGCCTCCACCAAAAATGGGATCCATCCCAGTCAGACTTTCCTGGTAAACAAATGTTTAAGTAAAATAAAAAAAATATTCTTCCTGTAAAACTTGGATAGGCTTAGAAAGGCCCTCTTGGTTACTAGACTAGTAACAATCTTTGAATATGTTAAGTTAGTAACCTATCCAATCAGCAAGTCTTGTTTACTTGTTAATGCGGAATTAAGTCCAAAGTAAAATGTTTATAGAGCTACTGGTTTTTGAAGAAATTGGAGGTCAAATAGAATTTGGTTCTCATGGCTTAAAAAGCATGACACTGGTTATGGTTTGTGTTTCTCTGTCACAGAGATAGGATTTTGGGGGACTGTGAGTGTAAGAAGTCCAGTAATTTGTTTTTATTTTTATTCATTTTTTTTTTTGTGACAGCATAAGAAATAAAATTTATAATTGTTTTGTGGAATTTGGATTACTGGTTGCAGGTAAGTAAAATAAACAAATAAATATATGAGTTCTATTTCAGCTGGAAGTCTATGAAATTGGGCTACTTGTTCAAGTAAGAAAAAAAAGGTAGGTTTGTTCAGTTTATGGAGTGCTTATTTTGTTTGTAGTATAGAATAAATTAACTTTAGTCATGCATTATGAATAAACTCTGCTTATATTTTTCTTCTGCTCTATAGCCTTTGCCCATAATACTTGATTACAGTTTAGAAAGGAAAAGCTGTACCCGAGGATTCAATAAACTACATGTAGGCTTAGGGCGAGGCCAACATGAGTTTACATGTTTGAGCGATGAGCAACAGTACTAATAACATATGCATGCTGTGCAATGCTTTTAAATTTAATCAAGTGCAGTTTCATGGCCTGCAACAGTAGACAGATGTTCCAGGCCAGGGAACCATTTATAGCAGCACAGAGAGCAGCAGTCATGTAAACCTGTTTATCTACGGGCAAACTAGGTCTGCAGGATTGTACAGAATGCCACAATGATTACCAGGGTTATTAATAAAGCAATGTATATAGTTCCAACACATTACATGAAAGTGTATACAGTGCAAATAATTATGGAAACCTGTGCCATGCATACTGAATAAAAGTTGTGTAAATGATCAGTAAGGGTACATAGACTGCATTATAAATACATAAATAGACAAGGAGAGTGTGCATATTGAAAAGGGACACACAGATAAATTGTAGGAATAAATATAGGAGAAGAAGACAGGTAAATCATGGTAATGTACAGCAGATAAGGGCATGTCAATGAAGACAGTTGTAGCATGAGCAGTAATCAAATGTTGACATGATACAGTACAGACTGCACAGTTATTGCATATTATGTGAATGTGATACTTTGTGATAAAAGCATTCTGACATGAACATGGACAGGACATATATCATGGATGGTATATCCAATAGGGATTATCTGCATATTGTGAATCTGTGAAAAATTAGTTGCCTGAATATAAATGTAATGTCAGCATAGGTTTCAACCAAGTGGGCCGTATAGTAACAGACCTATAAACATGCAAAATTAAGGACAATATCAGACTAATGCCATCAGTAACCCAGTGTCTTTCACAAAATATATGTGATTGTGAGTGCTCATAGATGGTTCTGCAAGAACACACTTGTACAACAACTATTATGATTCATCAGCGATCTCTGAGGGGAATCAAGCACACATCTCTCAAAATGTAACAAATGCTGGAGGTGTTTGGAGGGACACTGTTACACCTGTGTTATAAATAACGAGTGATCCTGCCTAGTTGACAGGTGTACATACCACTTGGTCTACTCATAGGGGTGTGTTGTGCATATTGTAATTATCTTGTGTATTTGCATTCATAAAGGAACTAATCCCCCCATGAGTTTTCTTCATCTACTGTGTCCCCATGGCTGCAACATCAATCCTTTGTATGTGTTGATACTGTATGCATTATACCAATACTACACTTGGGTTCAATGATTGTCCAGAATTTGCAGTTCTCCACAAAACTGGTTGGAGAAATGATGTGTAAGTCAGTTTTGATGTCTGACACTTAAGTAATGGACTGGAAAGGGCCTACCACAGAGCCCTGAGGTATAGATCTGGTCACTGGACCGTAGATTGTGGTGATTTCACACACTGCAACATATTTTTCTGTCTGGTATGTGCTCCAGTTGCCTACCCACTTGGTGACATAGGTGCTCTTGGTCACTTGTGACAGTTTCTCTGTAATACCTGACTGTTGATTTGTGTCAAATGCATTGTCAGGTCAAGTTACACAGGATGATAGTGTTGTCATCATGCATGCCCTTGTTAACCCTCTTGAAGACAGTGAACAGATGTAACAGGCATGATGTAGCCTGAACAAATCAAACGTGGGTTTAGTACACAGTCGGGATATTATCTGTGTCCTTTTAGAGACGGTCTGTGATGACTTCCTGGCCTACCTTACAGATGAGGAGAGTCAGGATGGGTCTATAACTCCATGCATCAGGTGATGGTCCCTCAAGTCAGAAGGAGGCATGTTGCTGTACACCCTTCTATTGGAACATAGGCTATCTGGAGGATATGTTCACATAGGATCCAACTGAGTCTGGTAGGTCAGGTTTTAAGTCACACTATAGGTAACCTGTGATGTTGTCAGGGCTCATTACTTCTGTTTTATTAGCCATAGAGAGTGCACAGATGTGCTGCCCTGCTGAGAATAAAAACTGAGTAATGTTTGTATGTATACTTTGGCTGATGGCCAGTGGCGACAGGGTGGTGACATGTGATGTCAGCTAGCAGATTGTCCAGGTCATCTGGGTGGGTATGTCTGCTGACATCCACACACAGATCTATGCTTAATTGTGTATTACACTTAACATTTCATATGTATTGGAACAAATGATTTGTGACAAGACCTCTATACAGTTTTGGTCATTCATCACATTCCATACACACTATTACTATGTACTTAGTTGTACAACTGTACCAATGTCACATACTTACATCACTTGCATAGCATATATGTGTTTCACAGGCAAGCTGTGTATGAGTTGTATGATGTTATATCAAAAACATTAGAGATCAGTTGTTTGTGGCTCATACAGATGATTTCCTTACACAAATGCTAATAGTCACACATTGTTGCTGCTGACCACTTCAATAATCCTTGGGTGTAGCAACACAACTGCACATGCAATGAATTCCACAAGGTTGCAATTTCAGAAAAATATGTGATACATTGTTTGTGTATATCACAGCATAACAACCATGTGTATGAGACAAGACTTACGTGACCATGTGATCAATATGAATTGATATTGATGTCAGTCATAGAACATTTAATGATGGTATATAAACACATGCATGCCTGTGTCATACTTCAAGTGTCACTGTGATGGCAGAATGTGAACTGTGTAGAATATTGATCTGCTCCACTACAAAAATGCATGTCCTAATTCGACAACAATATACATATATATGTATCATACCATGTGAACAGTTCTCAGGAGGCATATTACTACAGCTGTCATAGAAGGACCATGTACTGCAATGGCATCAATGGCCATAAATACATTAGCTCACATCACAGATTGTAAGACACATTGGTAGCTATACTGTACATCCACACCTCAATGTAGCACATATCAGTGACAGCAACATTGACATATCAACTGTTTATAGGGTCATAGGACATTATTAGTCTAATGGCCAACATCACATGAAATCCTAGCCATTATTATACCCTGTAAAAAAATGTCTATATCTATATTATGGAAGATAGTCTGGGGCCTAGGGGTCTATGTTTGGCTACTGAATTAAAAAAAAAAAAAGCAAACTGCAAAACACCAAAAGATATACAGAGAACAGGACAATCAGCGAACTACAAAATCATTGAAAAAAATGACATTGAATGACCATAGTCAGCCAACATCACACACACAATCAACCAAGGTGGGGGGCTGGACCCCCACCCCACCTAACTATATATACCAACTCCAAGATTGCACTACAGTGGGGAAAAGGGAAAATTTAAAAGGATTCCCTTCATTTACTTTACATATTATGTTTCTTCCTGGTTGTTGGCCAACTATGGTCATTTGATCTAATTTTTTTCAATGTTGCTTTAGTTCTCTGATTGTCCCACTCACTCTTTTCCATTCAGTGTTTCATGGTTCACTTTTTTAAAAATTTGGTAGCCAAACATAGACCCAGCTTATTGTTAGTATATGTATACTTGTTTGATTGCTTTACATCCTGCCACTGTTTGTATGGGACATGTGTACCACACCATGGCAGAATTAGCAATCACCCATGCAGCAATCTTGAGATGGCTTGCAGAGGCTCTGCTTCATGATGTGTGTATTCACATTTGACATAAGGATTTCTTCCACTTCTCTGCGGGCAGGATGTCATGTGGCCAGTGGAAAAAGGAGGATGGTGGATGCATGCGGCTATGTGAAAGGTTTTCCAAGTGGTAAAGCAATGAAGAACAATTCCAAAGATCATACAATGGCCATAACATAGCAGCAACCACACACACAACATTAGATTGGGCCTAATTTGAACATTATACCTGTGTAGATATAGAATACGAATGCCATGCAATTTCACAATAGCAACACCACATATGTCTGACAATAAAACTGTCACATTGCACTTTATGCAGTATTATAGCATCACTGTATGCCGAGGAGAACATGTTGAGAGGATTGTCCTGTAGCATTACTAAAGTCAGACTAGTGCCATGGCACTTGTGTTAAGTACTGATTTCTCTAGTTGGTGTATTTAGTTAGGTAGGGGTTTTAATCTCACAACAGCCAACTGGTGTGTGTGTGTGTCTGTCTAGTCAGAACAGCATAACTATGTATCCTGCAGTTATCAATACAATAATGGAGTACCAATATTTTGACAGTTGCACATGTCTACACATCCGTTTAATTCTGACCTTCCAACATCTTCTCTTAAACATCCAATGCTGATGTCATCCACTATAAGCTGTCCTGCAGCATTGTTAAAGTCTGACTTATGCAGTGGTGTTTGTGTTATATGTTGAGCTTTCTAGTCAGTGTCAGGTGTATGTACAGGCAAGCAAGTCATCTTTTGTCAGATTAAAACCTCTATGTGTGTAGGTAAAGTAGATTGCAAACACAGCAGTTAATGCTACTGCCACAGCGCAGGTTTGTCCTGAATGTTATCAGAGTGCATGCTATACAAGATTACATAATCATTATATGCTACAATGAGATGTTCGAAGTAGGTTTGGACATAACTATGGACTCACATATCATTCTAAAATTGTCACTATACTGAGTGTTGACTGCATACACAGTTGACTGCAGTGAGAACAGAACACCTATCTAACTGTTTATAAAGCACAGTACTTAATGCAAGCACCAAGGCAAAAGTCTGGCTTTTATAGTGACTGACAACACTTTATAGCTGTTGACATCAATGTCTGGTGAGAAGACGTTGATAATAACAGTGTCTGACATGCTGGTGTAAATGGTCTCTTGAATGTCAGCCAGCTGAACAAACACATAGGCTGACCACATTGAGAACAGAACTCATAGCCAGGTAAGGACACTGACACCACAGCACAAGTCTGGCTTTTATAGTATCTGACAATACTTTATAGCTGATGACATCAGCAGTGTCTGGTGAGAAGAATTTGGTAATAGCACTATCAAATGCCATTCAAGTGAGCACACAGACAGACAGACATGCCAATTGACAGCAGTAAGAATTGAACCCCTATCTACCTATTTACACAGCACAATACTTAACACAAGCAATGGAACATGTCTGGCTTTTACTATGTTGCAGGACAGTTCATAATTTCAAAATACTGGTACTCCATGGGATAGTACTGATGACCAAAAGATACACTGCTATGCTCTTCTGACTAGACAGACACACACACACCAGTTGACTGACATGAGATTAGAACCCCTACCTAAGTACACTGATTAGAGAGCTCAGTATTTAATGCAATTGCATAACACAAGTGTGACTTTCATACTGCTGCAGGACAATTTATAGTGGATGACATCAGCACTGGATGTTTGAGAGAAGATGTTGGGAGGCCTGAATGAAGTGGATGTGTAGGATTGTACAGCTTTCCAAATATCAGTACTCCATGGGATTGTACTGATGATTGTAAGATACACAGTTATGCTCTTCAGACAGACAGACACACACACACACACACACACACACACACACACACACACACACACACACACACACATACACACACACACACACCAGTTGACTACAGTGAGATAAGAACCGCTACCTAAGTACACTGACTAGAAAACTCAACACTTAACACAAACGCCACTGCACAAGTCAGACTTTAATGATGCTACAGGACAGTTTATAGTGGATGACATCAGCAGTGGATGTTTAAGAGAGGATGTTGGAAGGCAATAATTAAATGGATGTATAGACGTGCAACTGTCAAAATATTGGTACTACATGATTGTATCAATAACTACAGGCTACATAGTTATGCTTTTCTGACTAGACAGACAGACACACATACACACACCAATGACTGTTGTGAGATTAGAACCCTACCTAACTAAATACACCAACTAGAGAAATCAGTACTTAACACAAGTGCCATGGCACTAGTCTGACTTTAGTAATGCTGCAGGACAATTTACAGTGGATGACATCAGCACTGGGTGTTTAAGAGAAGATGTTGGCAGGCCTGAATGAAATGGACATGTAGACATGTACAACTGCCAAAATATTGGTACGCCATGGGATTGTATTGGTGACTGCAGGATACATAGTTATGCTCTTTTGACTAGACAGACACACACAAACATGCACACCAGTTGCTGGCAGTGAGATTAGAACCCTTCCTAAGTACACTGCTTAGATAACCCAGTATTTAATGCAAGCACAACAGCACAAGTCTGACATTTTTATGTTACAGGGCAATTTATAGAGGATGACATCAGCACTGGATGTTTAAGGGATGTTGAAAGGCCTAAATGAAATAGATGTGTAAGCATGTACAACTGTCAAAATATTGGTACTCCACGGGATTATACTGGTGATTGCAGGATACATAGTTATGCTCTTTTGAGTAGACAGATACACACAACCATACTGCAGTAAGATTAGAAACTCTACTTAACTAATTATACAGACTAGAGAACTAAGTATTTAATGCAAGTGCCATGGCACATGTATGACTTTTATAATGCCGCAGGACAGTTTATAGTGGATGATAGCAACACTGGATGTTTAAGAGAAGATTTTTGGAGGGCTGAATGAAATAGATATGTAGGCATGTACAACTGTCAAAATATTGGTACTCCATGTGATTGTATTGATAACAGCAGGATAAATAGTTATGCTGTTCTGACTATACAGACAGACACACACCAGTTGACTGCAGTGAGATTGGACCCTCTACCTAAGTACACCGACTAGAGAACTCACTACTTAACACAAGCACCACAGCACAAGTCTGACTTTAATAATGTTGCAGAACAGATCATAGTGGATGACATCAGCACTGGCTGTTTAATATAAGATGTTGTGGGGTCTGAATGAAATGGATGTGTAGGCATGAGCAACTGTCAAAATATTGCTACTTCATGTGATTGTATTGATAACTGCAGGATACATGGTTATGCTGTTTTGACTAGACAGACAGACACACACACACACACACACACACACATCAGTTGACTGCAGTGAGATTAGAACCATAACCTAAGTACACCAATTAGAGAACTCAGTACTTAACACAAGTGCCATGTCAGTAGTCTGACTTTAATAATGCTGAAGAACAATTTATAGTGGATGACATCAGCATTGGATGTTTAAGAGAAGATGTTGGGACACCTGAATGAAATGGATGTGTAGGCATGTACAACTGTCAAAATACTAGTACTCCATGAGATTATATTGATGACTGCATGATACATAGTTATGCTCTTTTGACTAGACAGACACACTCAAACATGCACAGCAGTTGACGGCAGTGAGATTAGAATCCCTACCTAAGTACACTGCTTAGAGTACTCAGTATTTAATGCAAGCACAACAGCACAAGTCTGACTTTTATAATGCTGCAAGGCAATCTATAGTGGATGACAACAGCAGCGGATATTTAAGAGATGTTGAAAGGCCTGAATGAAATAGATGTGCAGGCATGTACACTTGTCAAAATACTGGTACTCCATGGGATTGTACTGGTGACTGCAGGATACATGATCATGGTCTTTTGACTAGACAGATACAAACACATACAGCAGTTGACTGCAATCAGATTAGAACCTGTACTTAACTAAGTACACTGACTAACTTAGTATTTAATGCAAGTGCCATGGCACAAGTCTGCTTTTATAATGCTACAGGACAATTTATTGTGGATGACATCAGCAGTGGATGTTGGGAGGCCCATCTGAAGTGGATGGCTAACCATGTACAACTGTCAAGATAGTAAAGATATGCATGTTACCAGACTGATGAGTGTGTAAAGTGTAGAATGTATTTCTTGTGTTTCCAATGTGCATGTATACCTTAAAAAGGCAGCTTTGCAAACTATATGCAAACAGCTGTCCACATTACTACAAGTAATGGAAAATCAACATGTGTATTGTCAGTATAAAGAAATACATGGTATATAAGAAAGCGTTTTTATTTATTTCTGTAGTGTAGTATATGTATTTGGGAACAGGTACTGAGAGACCAAGTTTCAAGAGCATGGGTGCAGATCACACATGGCTACAGTGAAAATATGTGTTATTTCCTTAAAAAGTGCCTTTCCTTTGTGTTTTTTACATGTACTTTCATGGGATGAAGACTAAATGGGCATAAAGATAAGTAATACATCCTAATGAGCACTTTCCTCAGTCCATCTCTAAGCAGTTGGTTTACACGATCGATGGCAAAGTGTTTGGGCATATGAGATACAAATTTATATGGCTTTCCACATTTGTGTTTAGTTATGTGACAAGCAAACATGAGCCTCTGCTTCACTGATAAAATGATGACAGTTCTATTAGTTTGCTTACCTCTGTGCAATCACATTAAGGAAAGAGGGATGGCAGTCAGCACTGTGGATAGTACTGAGTGTAAGAAACACACATACTGCCTAGTTGAGTCTGTGACAGCAGGTGTAAATGATATGACAGTTTTAATTTTGAGCTCAGATGATACAGGGTTCAAATCCATGTGTATCTAATAGTTTTAAATATGTATTTATAGTGCACTAAAATAATTCTTTATTCTACATTCACTGTATGTTACCTTTGCACAGAGTGTTTAAGCAGCATTGCACAGAGGTAACTGCACCATTGAAAAGTCATTCACCATTCTCCGCATTGGTACATGCTGCCAAATTCTGCGTAAACACAGATGACAAAAAGTGAATGGCTTCACTATTTTTTTTCACTTATGTGTGTGGTGTGTGATTCTATTGTTTGACTAGATTAAAATGAGGTAGATAAGAAAATGGTGAAATAGGAGGGCAAGCAGGGTAAAGAACAAAGGGAAAGCAATATAAGAATGTGCAGGAGGGAGGTAGGAAATAACCATAGCTCTCCATTTCTTCAACAGTGTAAAATGAAAATATGTACAGAATATTAGTAATAAAAACTGACCCAGGGTAGACCACACACGAAGACTTTAATGAAATGGCAACAGACCAACGATCAATAAATAGGTACTAAGCGCTTTCTCCCTTTCTTACATAGGGCATCTTCAGAGTTTACTTAGTACCTGTTTATTGATCATTGGTCTGTTGCCGTTTCATTAAAGGCTTCATGTGTGGTCTATCCTGGGTCAGTTTTTATTACACTTTTTGCCTTTTTATTTGATTCAACTTTAATGTACAGAATATTAGCTGAATTTGGACTATCACCTCAACAAAGAGGGATGACAACAATGCAATCATGTTGTATAGCCAACTGGACTGAATCAAGTATGTCAAGAAGACACATGTGCAAAGTAGAGAGCTATATATGGGATGATATTTTTTTCTGGGACAAGTGCCCTCCTTTTTTGTTTACTTCAATAAGAGAGGAATGTTTGGTAAGAGACATATGTATTTTTGGGTCAGGTAAGTAGGGTAGATAAGGAGGAAGATGCAAACAAACACGACAAACAAGACAATGCAGAGAGTGAGGGACACAACAAGTTGAAGGACAACAGGAATGCAATTAGGGAGGGGACAATGGATGCCTATACCCATCAAACATGTGGATAGTAAAAATATGGTCCTCACCCGTAGGATTATTGCCACTGTCACTTTACTCTGCTGCCTATTAGAGTGATTGACATATTCTCCTATGGACCATAAAAAGAGAGCATCCTGTCCATCAGGTGTAGGTGTGCACCAATGGTGCTGTGCACGACCCTGTGATGGCCGTGCCCTGGCCCAGCAATCAAGGAGCCTCAGTCCTCACCACTAACACCAGGGAGGGAGTCTCATATAAGAGGAAAGGATAACAAATACACACAATAAAGTACAATTTCCCTTAAGTGCACACAGAGATCACAGTCAGTCTGGGGCTGGTTGCTCCCTTGCTCCTCAGGTCCCCAATAAGACTCCCCACTGGCACAGCTATAGGGTCCAGATCTCAGCCTAGCTGGCAAGCTAACCTCCAGTACCATCTCTGTCCCACCAGTGCTTCGTGTCCCTGCCCAGGTAGCTGACACACCACACACACTTTGAGATAAGTATTTATACAACTTCACAGACACTCCTGGGAAAGGGAGAAACAGATTCTCCAGCTGTGCCCCTTTGCCCAGACTATATGGTAGTAATTACTGCCACTACTAGCTAATACTTATCAGCTACCCACAGGCCCTTAAAAGGGTGTCCAATTATTACTGTGCAATATTATTTTCCAATTGGTAAATGTGACTAAGCAATCAAGGCATATTGGAAGGGCTTATTACAGGATCACTTATAAGCATGCAATGTACTCTAGAGCTTACTTATCTCTACACAAACCAGCCACAGGTAAAGGTTTTTAAAATATTTAATAATAAATAATTAAAAACACAAGACAATACTACTACACCACAATGCTACCCAAGAATTCAGAGATCACACAGAAACCTAAAACAATACAGTAGGAAAGTTCTGATATAACAGAAAAACAATTAGTCTAACTTTCTTCTAAGTTCCTAGCTATAAAGAGAGCATAAGGCAGTGCTGAGAGTTGGATATCAAGATCAAAATGCTTACAGCCTATCTCTGAACAATAGTTTTTAAATTCACTAACAAATATCTCTGTTGGGCCCTCCCAAATTACATCATTTTGACACTTAGATTTTCCCAGTATACACATTACATCATTTTGACACTTAGTCTGGAGTTTCCAGGCCAAAAGGCTACATTATTTAACAATCTAACACCTGCTCAGGAAACTACAACAATAAAATACATTTCACATGTACACTCTAGTAATTATTCCTTAAGTTAAGACAATAAAAATAATTTGTTCAGTTAGCTTCTTCAGCACCACTATCTAGATCAAAAGGATATACAAGACATAGTTTTAACTTCAAAAGAACAGATCTGAAATGCTTGGCTTAGTTTTCCTTACAGCAGATGGTAATGTTGCTACAATCTTGAAGTTCACATTTTACAGTGTTTTCTTTCATTTAAGAAACAAGGCTGTATTTTACATTTATATTTATAAATGATAAAATTAGGTATCAAATTCTATTTGACTAGGCTGGCAGCCTTTGCCCATCTTCCCCCAATCTTCACATCTCTCCCCCCTGGAGAACTCAAGCTAGTTTTTCAAGTGATCCTTGATAAATGACGCTTGAGAGGGTTAGGTCTATCTGAGGGTACCTCACCCCATTCCCTGTCTTGAGAGCCCATCTGCATTGACATTGCTAATCCCACTGCAGCGCTGCACTGACATATCATATGCTTGCAACCCCAGGCTCCATCTTAGCAACTTGGCATTTTGCTGGCTGGCTCTGTTTAACCATATTAAGGGGTTGTGATCTGTCATTACAATGAATTTTCATCCATACAGATAAGGTTGAAATTTCTGCAGTGCCCATACTATGGCTAGACATTCCTTTTCTACGGTTGCATAGCATTCCTCCTGGGTTGGAGCCTATGACTGAGATAAACCACTGGGTGCTCTTCCCCCCTGAAGAAACTGGTTAAGTACAGCCCCCACCCCATGGTTCAAAGCATCTACCTGCACAACAAATTCTTTGCTGTAATCTGGACTGGCTAACACAGGGGGTCCTCCCAAAGCTTCTTTATGCTTCTGGAATGCCTGATCACATGCTGATGTCCACATTACCTTATCTAGCCTGTTCTCTTCCTTGTCAGGTCTGTGAGGGGAGCAGCCATGGTACTACAACTGGGGATGAACTTGCTGTAGTACCCTGCTGTCCCTATGAATGCCCTCACCTGCTTTTTAGTAACAGGTGCAGGCCGTGCCTGAATGGCTTCCACTTTGGCAGGTTCTGGCCTTATCTTACCACTCCCCACCCTATGTCCTAGTTTGGAGACCTCTGCCAGACCCACCTGACAATTACTTGGCTTAATGGTCAACCCTGCCCTCTGTAGTCTGCTCAGCACCTCCCTGACATGCTGAAGGTACTCTGGCCAGGAATGGCTGCAGATGGCAATATCATCTAGGTAAGCAAGGGCAAACCCACCTGGTCCTGATAGGATATTATCCATCAGCCTCTGGAAAGTTGCTGTGGCATTCTTCATCCCAAAGGGCAACTTTGTGAACTCGTACAAACCAAAAGGAGTCACAAAGGCTGACTGCTCTCTAGCACTAGGAGTCAAGAGCACCTGCCAGTAACCCTTGGTAAGATCAGTGTTTGTAAGATACTTAGCCCTACCCAGCTGCTCTAGGGCCTCAACTGTCCTAGGCATGGGGTAAGCATCTGACTATGTGTGACTATTTAATTTCCTGTAATCCACACAGAACCTGGTTCTGACATCCTTCTTTGGCAGCAGCACCACTGGGGAGAACGAGGGACTGTTGGACTCTTGAATCACCGCTAGTTCCAACATCTCCTGTACCTCTTCCCTCGGAGTCTGTCTGACACTCTCAGGCACCCTATAAGAGGCTTGCCTAATAGGCCTTTGGGGTCCTGTATCCACTTACTGCTGCAGCAGGTGGGTGCGCCCTGGTTTTCCAGTGATCATGTTCCCAAATTCCTGCAACACTGCTCAGATTTCTCGAACCTGGGTAGGAGATAGCTGCTAGGACATTGCTACCCCTTCCACTGAGGTGTCAGCCCGAGCCTCACTGAGGAGATCAGTTCCCAGATCTCCCTCAGAATCCTCCTGCAATCCACTGTAAATGCTCAGCACAAGGGCCTCCCTATCATTGTAAGGTTTCATCATGTTGACATGGTACAATTTGTGCCCCTGCCATCTGCATAGCACGTCCGCCATGTAGTTAGCATCACTTACCTTTCTTACCACCTTGTATGGTCCCTCCCAAGCTGCCTGCAGCTTGTTGTGTCTGACAGGAATGAGAACCATTACCTGCTGCCCTACAGAATATACTTTAGCTCCAGCATTCCTGTCATACTACACCTTTTTCTGTTGTTGGGCTTTTGCCAGGTTCTCCTGGGCCAAGTCCATGAGTTCTCTGAGCCTTGTCCTGAGGTTTAGAACATATGCCACAACAGACTCCTTGTGAGACTCACACTCACCTTCCCACACATCTTGAATTAAATCTAGAGGTCCCCTCACCCTATGCCCATACAGAAACTCAAAGGGTGAAAAACCTGTGGATTCCTGGGGAACCTCTCTGTAAGAAAACAACAGATGGGGCAAATATTTGTCCCACTCCCTCTTAAACTGATCTGCAAATGCCCATAGCATGGACTTGATTGTAGAGTTTAACCTCTCAACAAGACCATTAGTCTGGGGATGGTAGGGGGTGGTCTTCATGTGCTTCACCCCACAGGGCTTCCACAGACAAGCCAGCAGGTCTGACACAAAATTTGCATCTCGGTCAGACAGTATTTCTTTTGGGCAACCCACCCTGCTGAAAATCTCTAAAAAAGCATTTGCAACCTTCTCTGCCTCAATGGAGGACAAAGCCACTGCCTCAGGGTATCATGTAGCATAATCCACTACCACTAGGATATACTTTTTCCCTGTGGAATTTGGGGTACTCAGAGGACCCACAATATCCATAGCTACTCTCTGAAATGGCTTCTCAATCACAGGCAAAGGCATCAAAGGAGCTCTCACCTTGTCTCCTGCCTTGCCTAGCTTTTGGCACTGCTCACAGGTCCTGCAGTACCCTGTTACATCTCTGGAAATTCCAGGCCAATATAAGTTTTGCATAATACACCTCTTTGTATGTTTTATGCCCATATGACCTGTAAAGGGAATATCATGGGCTATGGCTAGAAGCGCCAGATGGTAAGCTCTAGGCACTACAAACTGCTGTACTCTCTCACCTTCTTGCCCTCCCTCAGGGGTCCACTCTCTGTATAGTAACCCTTTGTCCCAGTATACAGATTCCCCCTTCCCTTGAGAATCAGGTGCCTCCCTAGCTACCTGTCTCAGGCCTTGCAATGTAGGGTCTGAGAGTTGAGCCTGTCTCAACTCTCTCCTTGTAACCCTTCCCAGCTCCCATTCCACTGGAAGTCTGGCATCCTCTGACAGTGGTGCCTCACTGTCAGCCTGGGTGCTTCTACTCACCTCTACCTTTGCAGTTACCCTGTCCAAGAGAACATCAGTATCCACAAGCAGCTATGGCTCACCTTCAATCTCACTTCTACAGAGTAGCTCCCTCCCTGAAGAAACCACCTCAGCAGTCCTGGCTGCAAGCATGCAGTCTGTCTGGGTCTCCCCCAGGCTACCAGACTCACATGCTTGTCTCCTAGCCTCACTGTGTGTAACTGCATAAGTATATATTACTGCCTCAGCCAAATCCTTCCTCTCTGGACATCTGCAGGATGGTAGTTCCATATCCCTGTTGTCTCAAGACAACCTACTATTGGCATTTTGTCTTTACCACTTACTGGCTCCCTCACCCTTGGTTCCCCACCTTGCCTCCATGGACACTTGTATGCCACATGGCCCCACTGGTTGCATTCAAAACATTTCACCCTAGGTCCTGGATGTGTACTTGGACTAGTGGCTTCCCCTGCTACTGGCAGATTCTGTTGGCGCAGTCTATGCTGCCCACCATGGGTTCCTTTAGACCCATGAGCAGTACTGGGGGTCCCCTTCCAGTGCAGGGCTGCCATGCTTGAAAGGTATAGATCTCCCTTCTTCCCCAACCCATCTGAAGTAGCACATTGTCTATTAGCTAACCAGATCCTCATGTCTTCAGGCAAAGTGCTAAGGGCTTGTTCCCTCACCAAAAGGTCTGCCAGCCCTTCAAAAGTGATGACCTGACATTCAGTCACCCAGCTATGAAATTAAGTGCAAAGTTCAGCAACATACATTTTCATCTGCCTTGCATCTATGCTCTCAAAACTTTTTCCTATACATTTCAGGTGTTAGTTTAAAACATTCTAAAAGACATTTTTTACAGCAGTATAATCGAAACAAAAAGAGTCAGGCATTTGTGATATACAAGTTTCAGCTTTCCCATGGAGTAAAGGGGTCAGGAACTGTACCCAGAGCCTTTGGTCAACACTATACTGTTTGCATACCCTCTCAAACATATGAATGAAACTATCAAAATTATCCCCCTCTTTAAATTGCAGAAGAAATTTACTGACCTGTTGTGATTCTGGGGTCCAGTTACTCCCTTCCCCATTATCTCCATGACTCTGGTGAAGAGTCAACATTTCCCTCTCATGTTTCCTCTGATGCTCCTTTTCTTTGGCTTTTATCTCCAAATGCCTGGCCTCCAGCTCAAGTCTCTTTAGCTCCAGCTAGATTTTTAAGTCCACTGCAGAAAGGTTGAGCTGTCCATTCTCCGAGGATATTGTATCTCCACTACCAGTCTGATTGTCCTTCACAGAAAGGTTGAGCTGTCCATTCTCTGAGGATATTGTATCTCCACTGCCAGTCTGATTGTCCTCCTGGATGCTGTTTTCTGATGCAGCTGTAACCAAGACAGAAATCAGGTCTGCCTTAGTCAGGTTTCCATGCACCAGTCCCCTAGCGTGGCACATCTCCACCAGCTGGCTCCTTGTCAGCTTTCCATACTCCTCTGCTGACATGCTGCCTGCTCACCCTGACTAACTAAGCTAACAAAAGAAATAAAACAATTGTGATCTGAACTCTGAGTATACACTGCATGACTGATTTAGAGTACAAAGCACCTTCAGATATCACTGTACATAAGCTACAGGATTCACTCTACCCACACTACTGCAAACCACAAGTGAGGATATCTTATCCCACCACTGCCACCACAAATGTGATGACCATGCACTGGCCCAGCAATTAAGAAGCCTCAATCATCACCACTAACACCAGGGAGGGTGTCTCATATAAGCAGAAAGGATAACAAATACACACAGTAAAGTACAATTTCCCTTAAGTGCACACAGAGATCACAGTCAGTCTGGGGCTGGTTGCTCCCTTGCTCCCCAGGTCCCCAATAAGACTCACCATTGGCACAGCTATAGGGTCCAGATCTCAGCCTAGCTGGCAAGCTAACCTCCAGTACCCTCTCTGTCCTACCAGTGTTTGTGTCCCTGCCCATGTAGCTGATACACCATACACACTTTGAGATAAGTATTTATACAACTTCACAGACACTCCTGGGAATGGCTGACACAGATTCTCCAGCTGTGCACCTTTGCCCAGACTATATGGTAGTAATTACTGCCACTACCAGCAAATACTTATCAGCTACCCAAAGGCCCTTAAAAGGGTGTCCAATTATTACTGTGCAATATTATTATCCAATTGGTAATGTCATTAAGCAATCAAGGCTTATTGGAAGGGCTTATTACAGGATCACTTATAAGCATGCAATGTACTCTAGAACTTACTTATCTCTACACAAACCAGTCACAGGTAAAGGTTTTTAAAATATTTAATAATGAATAATTAAAAACACAAGACAATACTAGTACACCACAATGCTACCAAATAATTCAGAGATCACACAGAAACTTAAAACAATACAGTAGGAAAGTTCTGGTATAACAGAAAAACACTTAGTCTAACCTTTTTATAAGTTCCTAGCTACTACTACAATAAAACATATTTCTAAGATAATACTTACATAAAGAGAGCATAAGACAGTGCTGAGAGTTGGATATCAAGATCAAAATGCTTATAATCTCTATCTGAACAATAGTTTTTAAACTCACTAACAAACATCTCTGCTGGGCCCTCCCAGATTTCATCATTTTGACACTTAGTCTGGAGTTCCCAGGCCAAAAGGCTACATTATTTAACAATCTAACACCTGCTCAGGAAACTACAACAGTAAAAGACATTTCATATGTACACTCTAGTAATTATTCCTTAAGTTAAGACAATAGAAATAATGTGTTCAGTTAGCCTCTTCGGCACCACTATCTAGATCAAAAGGGTATACAAGACATAATTTTAAATTCAAAAGAACAGATGTGAAATGCTTGGCTTAGTTTTCCTTACAGCAGATGGCAATGTTGCTACAATCTTGAAGTTCACATTTTACAGTGTTTTCTTTCATTTAAGAAACAAGGTTGCATTTTACATTTATATTTACAAATGACAGAATTGTGTATCAAATTATATTTGACTAGGCTGGCAACCTTCGCCCATCTTCCCCCAATCTTCACAGACTCTATGCACCAAGCCTGGCAACTCCTAGTGGGTGACAAAAATCTCTGTCAGTACTCCTGGAGTGTACCACAGCACCAGCTGCCGAGGTAGTGCTACTTGATTTGGAAGGCCTGGGTAATGCAGGGTCAGTGGAGGCACTGCTGCCAGGTTGGGTCCCAGATGTGCTGGGTGTCAATGTAGAAGTTTGTGGAGTTGGAGCAGGCAGAGCCATGGGGGTTGGCCTACCTCCCTATGCTGTAAAGCATTATGTGATTTGACAGAGATGGATTACATGGAAATGTTTTGATAACATAGAAGAGATAAGGGTTAGGGTAAGAGAAAAAAAGAGATAATTAGTACCATAATATGTGACATACAATGCATTATCACAATAATAAAGTATTTATCTCTACATTTACATTTAAGTATACTTCTTAACAACTACAAACTCTAAGCAATGATTGCTCAAAAAAATCCTTGCAATGTGCATATACTGCACATATGCTTGGCCAGATTATGCAGATTAAGTTAACAGCAGGGCATTTATGCCACTTCTGTTGAAATTAAATTATGTAATATTTTTAAAAGATTTTACTATACACTTGTAGTATTTGAACCCACGACATCTGACTACAGTATTAGACTTGACTCCTACAGTTAGCGTGTGCTACAGACTGAAGCATATATGTTTACTTTTACAGTTAGAATATGCATGTTTAACTTGCTACGACTGTATAGAAGAGCAATACTTTACTAAAATAATAGTTATGTTGTGCTGCATACATACCCCTTGCTTCCCTCAGCCTCTCTAGAAACTCAGCACGGGCCTCCTTATTCACCATGGCACCTTGGTTGGCTGCAAAATAAAAGGAAGAGAACAAGAGAAGAACATTAAGTATACCAGTCCTGCATATATGTCACTGCCTATCTAGTTTTAATTCTGTTTTTCCTGTATACTTACACAGCTGTGGGATAACAGCATTCCTAAACTCATTCAGCCACTGGTTGAGTGTATCCTACTTGCACCTTTTGAGATCATTATAGGGATGTCTACACTGTTCTCCAGTATGTGGAATGCCAGTTGCACTGGATACAGCCTTGGCCAGACTATTCCATGCCTCAGACTTGTAGTGGGAGCTGGTATAGTCCCCCTGCAAGAACCTTTGGCTGTGGCACTTTACAAGGAGTCCAGTGAAGATTCTGCACTCCTCAATATCCCACCTCTCTACCCTAAATTGGGAACCTTCCCTTCTACCACCAGACATGTTTGACCAGGGAAAACAGCTATAGTTAAGAATGATTTGCCACCAGTGCTTGTTATCATGTTTACTTCTAGTGCACAAACCCAAACAACTGTGAAAACCAAGTTTATGTGACATTAAGTGGATAGCAACAGTGCCAAACATGGAGGAAAGCAGTTTATGAACTAACAAGGGTAATGTGACAGATGGTATTAGTTTTTAACTTTGCAGGCCTGTATTGGGGGTATAAATTATATAACCTGACACATTTGTGGTGTGGCTTTGCACACTGCTAAAATTAATTTGTAGAATGTGGGATTCATACCTATGCATTAGAAATAAAACATATTATTCCACATAGGTGACTTCTCATCCTTGCTACAGGAGAAGTGCTTGTTGAAAATGCTCATTAATTATACACGTGTGTGTGTGTGTGTGTGTGTGTGTGTGTGTGTGTGTGTGTGTGTGTGTGTGTGTGTGTATATATATATATATATATATATATATATATATATATATATATATATATATATATATATATATATATATATATATATATATATATATATATATATATATATATATATATATATAGAGAGAGAGAGAGAGAGAGCACTTTTTATTGCCTGCTGCATAGTTTTTTTAGTGTATTCTACTGCTATTAACTAATCCGCATAGGTAACTGATTTATTTGCAGTTAAAAGCATTCTGCAGAGTCTCATTGCTCCTTTATCTGTTTAAAAACTCTCATTTTGTGGCTTTCTGTAGTGCTTACTGTCTGTAGGCTAATAGCTTTAGTATTGTCCTAGTTCAGATTTGCTGGCTCTGGCTTGTTTGTTTCTACAGTGATTTTTTCAAAGCACATGAACAGGCCATCTTGAATTAACAGAAGCCTTTCTTTACCTTGGCTAGATTGTGTTAATTGGCTGCTGGCTAGTGGGGGCTGGTTCTTTTGTCTTTTTGTAAAAAAAAAAAAAATTGTCTAAGGTTGTATCTTCTGGTATTTAAGCCCTAACTTTGAGAGGATTTCTGTCTATACACACGGAGCAGAGTGGAGGAGAATTGTTGACTACAACTCTGAGCTGAGAATATATAAGTATCCTGTTTTTTTGGATTATTTATACTGATTATTGTTTCTAGCAATTTCTATATAGCACTTTTTATTGCCTGCTGCATAGTTTTTTAGTGTATTTTACTGCTATTAACTAATCTGCACGGGTAACTGATTTGTTTGCAGTTAAAAGCATTCTGCAGAGTCTCATTGCTCCTTTATCTGTTTAAAAACTCTTATTTTGTGGCTTTCTGTAGTGCTTACTGTTTGTAGGCTAATAAGCTTTTGTCCCCACCCTCCCTCACTGTTGGTGTCTTGCTGTTATACTTGGTGGCTTTGCAGTTGCCCACCCCTACTGTAAATCTGATCTGGGACACTCCTCCCATTCTAGTGTCATTAACTCATTCTACCTAATACAGAGAGAAAATTTGATAAGGCCTTTTGTTTCTCCTTTTTTCCTTTCAAAAAAAAAAATGCCTGAATCTCCTTGTGTTCTGACTGTGCTTATCAAACATTTTGGAAATATAGAGTATATTTTAGAGCAGTTACTATAACTGTAATTGCCTTAATATTGCTACAACTCAAGTGCTCTAGGTTGCACTACATCTGAATTGTTTGTGTGTTTTAGCTGATTTTCTGTATATATAGACTTCTCTGTATATGTAGACTAGCTACTTATTCTGCTGAATTACTGCCTCTTAAATCATTTTTCAGTTGTGCACTTGTCTTGCTTCATTTAAAAAGTTAAATTGCTAATTTTGCAGTGTTTTAATTGCATTTACTGTTTAGGACTACACACTCAAGTGTGTTAGCCATTTCTGTGTTTATTTACTGTATTATTGCATTGTTTAGAATGTTTTAAAAACAAAAAAATACTATCTTGTTTGCTCGTTTCCCACCTTTCCTAGCCAGTCCATATCCCAGGCTTTGCTGGTCTCAGGAATTTATTTTCTGTGTTCAGAGCTATCCAGACCTTGCTGTGGTAGAGGGAAGTCCTACTGCTTACCAGTGGGATTGGTGAGCATTGTACTGCCTACCTAACACTAGAGGAGTGGTTTCCAGCTCTGAAATTGTAAATCTATTAGCCTTTTTGGGCTGGTTTCTATCCCTTTCAACTTTCTGGCTTAAAAATGCAAGTGTTTGCACATTTTTCACATCGTGCAGCACTGCGAGGCTACAGTTAAACTATTCCATGTGCCAGAAAGTCTGCTCTTCAAATTTTCCCTTAGAACTAGCTGGTTTCTCAGTAGTAGCATTAAAATCTGAACCCCTGTGACTAGCACTTGCTCTAGAACCTGCTGGAAAGCACTAGGAAGCCTGAAACTGATACAAGCACCTTCTGGAAAGCACTAGGAAGCCTGAAACTGATACAAGCACTCAGCTCTCCTTGTCAATAAGGAGAAATTAATCACAGGCACTAAACAAAGTACCTTGCAAAGGTAAGGGAAAACAGCTTTTAAACTTTAGAAAAAAGCACCTAAACAGGCATGTCCAAGGGTCAGCTTCCAGTGATTTCTCCTGTCCACCTGAATCTGGTGAATCTGGGCATACTGGGGCATACTGCCTCATGTACACAGACAATCCTCTCCTTCTACCACCCAACACTACAACCTGCGAGAGATGCACTTACATAGCCAAACTGGAAGCAAAGCTCTCTCCGGCCAAGATTGTGCTAGACAGTCAACAGGAAAAGGTTAACATCTGCACTACACCTCAAGCAACTCCTAGACCTTCAAAACCGACACCATCAACACCCACACATAGCAACACTAAACCCAGATATGCGAAGGCCCTTAACATTAACCTGCCCAAGCAACAAGTATCTCCGAAGCTGAAACGCAAACAAACACCAGTCGCAACCAAAGTGACACATAGTTCACAACACCAGTGTGCCACCCAACAATAGCCCCTAAGGCAAGACAATGTACCCAACACTTTAGTCATAGGTGACTCTATAGTCAGGCACACTGATGTCCCACTCACCAGGCTGAACAAGGAGAAAATTATAGAAAGTGCCTGTCGGGTGCCAGGATCCACCACATAATGCATGCACAAAAGTCACTCCACAACAAGTACAAATATGACTCTGTCATTGTCCATGCTGGAGTGAATGACTTGAGATGTACCTCCCTGGACTACATGAAAAGAGACATGGAAAAGCTCTTGGATCATATGACCCAGGCAGGTATGACCCTAGCCCTGAGTAGCATCCTGCCTTTGCCCAGAATGATACCACAGTATAAGGACAAAATGATTGACTTCAACAATTGGCTAAGCTTCTGGTGTCATTCAAATGGGATCCAGCATTTGTCTGCCTGGGAAGACATGATCGACAAACCACAATGCTTTGCCAGAAATGGTCTGCACCTGTCACTCCTGGGATTCAGGTTACTGGCTAAAGCTCTAGCCACCCCTATAGTGCCTTTTTTAGGCAAGGTTCAAAGGATAAAACCACCACCATAACAGATACAAGCATGCAAAATCTGAAGGTAATGCTACTCAATGTTAGAAGTCTAAACCTCAAAATGCACTCTCGAGGCACTCCTAAAAATGGAGAACATTGATATCTGTGCAGTAACTGAGACCTGGTTCAAGGCTCCAGAGAGCACCCCTGCAATACTAGGCTACAATTCTTACCACACTTTTCGGCCACAAAACCAAGACCGAAACACTAAAGGTGGAGGAGTGTCCATATTCACCAAGGATATTCACACCTCTAGGCTAATTGCCCAACACAATGCATCTGAAATTCTCCAGGTGCAACTAACACTAGGTAAGACTGCAATCCAAATTGTAGCTTGCTACAGATCCCCCACCATGCCCCAAGATTCTCACTACACCTTTCTAAACATACTGGAAAATATTAAGATACAACCAAACACCCTAATACTGGGTGATTTCAACTACCCTGCCATTAACTGGGAAAACTACTTGGGTACCAACTCCTTTTCCCAACGGTTCTTGGAATTCATAAGTTCCAATGCCTTGGATCAACTAATCCATTGTCCCACCAGGGGCTCCAGTATCCTAGACCTGGTCATTACCCAACATGGGAGATAGATGCTCCACACCAGTGGTCACCCCCTCGTTGGTCAGGTCTGACCATAAGCAAATCATTCTTGACATCCACATCCTAGCCCCACCCCCCAGTAAGGAAACCTCCTTAAAAAACTTCTCCAAAGCCAACTTCATGCTACTGATGTCAGAAGTGACAAACCTCACAACATCCACGCAGACGATATCTGGAAGTTCGATTGCAGAATCCTACACTAAGGCACTGTACGAGCGCATCCACTCGTGCACAAATCATGCCATCCCAAATAGGACCAAGATGCTCTTCTCCAAAAAAAGGAAGCCAATCTGGTGGTCCTCTGCTATAAACAAACTATACAACAGAAGGAAGAAACTGTTGCAGAAAAGAGGAAAATCCCAGGATGCAAAAAACTCCCTCACCAGCCTCAGTAAGAAGCTGAGATCCTACATAAAATCCTCAAAAACTAGTTATGAAAATAAAATTGCCAAAGATTCCAAAGACAACCACAATGCATTCTATAGTTATGTCAAGAATCTAAATGGCAATGCTCAGATCTGCTTTGAGCTACAACAGAATGGCATTAAATATACTGATCCCAAGGATATTGCCAATATCCTGGCAGATCGATTTAGTGCCAACATCACCCCCTCACCCCCTAAAGGGCCCATCTCAATACCAAAAGATTGCCAAATTCCGATAATCACGGCCACACAGGTAGAAACCGCACTCTCCAAAGCTAAGAATACAGCATCCATAGGACCAGATGACGTCCCAGGCGGTGTACAACATGAACTACAAAATGAAGTGGCACCTCACCTAAGTGTCATGTATAGTCATAGCCTCACCTCAGGCTTCATGCCCACTGAGTAGTGCACAGCTACAGTTATCCCGCTTCACAAGGGATGATCCGCCTTGGATCCCGGGAACTACCGTCCCATCAGTCTGACAAGCCTGATCTGCAAGGGCATGGAAGGCATTATCATGGAACTTATAAACAAAGACATTGGCAACCTTCAACCACTGGACCCCACCCAGTTTGGGTTTGTGAAGGGCCAATCTTGTCTCCTGAATCTGATTGACTTCTTTGAATCAGTCTCCAGAGCTGTGGACAAGGGTAAGGTGGTCCACACAGCCTATCTGGACCTGGCCAAGGCCTTCAACACCATCCCCCACTCTGGAATCATAGATAAACTTACTAAGCTGGGCATAAATCCCTACATCCCTCGATGGGTTTCCAGCTGGCTTACTGACAGAACAAAGACTGTAAAAGTAGCCGACTCCAAATCCAGCTCCAGACAAGTGACAAGTGGAGTACCTCAGGGTTCAGTCCTGGGACCACTCTTGTTTGGCACCTACTTCTCTGAAGTACAGGCCAACACTAAGGGACTCTGGCTAACAAAGTTCGCAGATGACTGCAAACTGGGAGCCATTATTGAATCCCCAAATGATGTGGATATTCTACAAAAGGGCCTTACAGAAACAGATGCCTGGTACCAGAGCCATGGGCTCAAGCTTAATGCCAAGAAATGTATAGTTATCCCCTTTGGAAAAAAATGTGTACCCATGAATTACCACATAGGTGGCAGGACACTAAACATCGAAAGTGTGATGACAGACTTAGGGACAAAGGTGGACGGTGGTCTCACTTTCGATAACCACATCGCCACAACAGTGAGGAAATCCTTCTATGTGGCTTACCTCATCACTAAAGGCTTTTCATCCATAAAAAGGAGGTCATTGTCCCACTGTACTCATCCCTCATTAGACCCATTATAGAGAATAATGCCCCATTTGGTATGTACTTCACAAGATATCTGCAACAGCTGGAAAGGTCACAGAAGTACCTCACTAAAAGAATCACAGTCCTAAAGCAGATGCCATATGCTGACCGTCTAAAAAAACTCCAGCTATACTCTGTGGCATATCGTCTACTCAGAGGTGATCTCTGCTTAACATTCAAGGCCATGTCAAACCCTGAGCTGTTGGACATGCTCCATTTAAAGAAATCCCAATCCCTCAGAGCCACATGCACCAGGGATCTAAACCTTGTCATCACAATGAACAAAACATGCTGGAGGGATTGGTTCCTGACCCAGAGACTCCCCATACTCTGGAATAGACTGCCCATACATGTCAAGCAGAGCGCCTCATTGGCCCTCTTCAAAAGGAACCTTGATGATTGGATGGGAGATAGGAAATTCACCTCGGGGATCATGTCAGTTGCTCTGCTAGACAGGGGTCCAGAGAAATAAATATTGTGGGAAGAAATATCCAGGGAATTGTTATGGCTAGGCTTGCATAGGCCCTAGGGTTGATAGCCTAGTACCAACCTACCAACATATGAACCTAGATATATATCTATATATATTATATACATATATATATATATATATATATATATATATATATATATACATATATAGATATATATATATATATATATATATATATATATATATATATATATATATATATATATATATATATATATATATATATATATATATATATATATATATATATATATATATATATATATATATATATATATATATATATATATATATATATATATATATATATATATATATATATATATATATATATATATATATCTATATATATATCTATATATATATATATATATATATATATATACATATATATATATATATATATATATATATATATATATATATCTATACACATATATCTCTATATGGATACACATATATCTCTATATGGGTCTACTTTGATATAATAAAAACCTATAATCATGAATGTTATTTTCCTTAGATGAAAATAATGAAACTAAAAATCCGGAACCATGTACTTTTTCCCAGGGAAAGTAAACACTTGCCCAATGAGGGGAACTATGTCCATTTCCCCACTGTAGTAGAGTTGGTATATATAGTTAAGGGGGTGTGGGGGTGTAGCCATCCCACCTATGTGAGTTTCAGATGGTATGGTGTGTTTTGCATAGTTTTGGGCAAGTGTTTCCTTGCCCTGGGAAAAAGTATGTGGTTCAGGATTTTTAGTTTTGTTATTTTTGTCTCGCAAAATAACATTTGTGATTATGGCTTTTCATTATATCAAAGTATACCCATATATATATATATATATATATATATATATATATATATATATATATGTGTGTGTGTATATATATATATATATATATATATATATATATATATATATATATATATATTTATACATGACAGACTGAGGGGTTAAACAGGTATGTGTGTGACCTGACTAGGCCCTGCCTAGTTTATACAATCACATGTGTATGAGTATCAGTGAGTTCTGACCGGTATCCAAGGCCAGAGGAGACAATTATAATTACAGAAGGATAATATTCAGTATACCCTCTATCACACATATAATTCATACGAGCTCCACTGCTATACATACTTATTGTTATTTATAATTATGTTTGAATTTTTTGTATCCGTTTTTTTAAAATTCAGTGGACATGTATTAATAAAATTGGGAGTGTGCTAGATTATAATGCAGGCTAATCTGTATTGCAGTCCTACACTTACTCCTGCTGCCACAAGAACAGGTAAGAAACAGCTGTATATTTTAATATTCATTATTAAGTATATATGTTAAACACCGAGCAATGCAGCTTAGTGTGTTTGAGTACTGGCAAATCATAGAGGATACAGTGTATCCATTTTGAAATTGTCTACTATCTGCTTCCTGTCTGTAGGTGTTCTAGACCTGCAGGTGTTGGAGGAGGTTGCTACTTGCCTCACAACACCACTTATTGGGTTTGTGTGATGGAAATCAAAAGATACAAGAATGTATTCTTTTTGAAATCGAAAATGTCTGCATCCTGTCTGCAGATGTTCTGTCTGCTTTGTGTGTGGGCTATTAGTCTAGGTTTGCGCAAAGTTAAGTGAAGAAAAGCTCACCTGGTTTTATTTTTGTGAGCACTATTTATAAGGTTTCATGCTTAAAAGACAAATGTGGGACTTGAACTGTGATCTACAGATAGTATATACTGTGTGGATCACAATGTTTAGAAGAGGTGCTACACACACGTGAGTCACAGGTGTTGTTTATGTACTGCGTGTCATAGAAGTAACTTAGATGATATTCTATTTATCCTTTTCCCGTGTTTGTGCTAAGTTGCATGCATGCAAATAGTGGTATTAAAAAACTATATATAAAATAAACAATATTACAAAATAAATGTTAGTATACATGAAGGATTTTTACACGAATTTGGATTTGAACTGTCATACCATTGAATCTACAAAACACTGTAAAGGTGTCTTAGCCCTGTTTGCAACAGAAACAGCTTTGCAACAGGAATGAAAATCATTGTGCATACAAATAAATTTCATTTCATCCACAGTATTAACAAGGCATATGGCACTTGTGCACTTATATTGTTTTTTCATGTGTTAATTTCAGATGTGGTGCAATGAGCGATTACACGCACACACACACACACACACACACATATATATATATATATATATATATATATATATATATATATATATATATATATATATATATATATATATATATATATATATATATAAAAAATACACATTAGCAAATGCAACTTTTATCTGTATGCACTTCTTAGAAGTTTACTGATGGCGTAGAGATTTTATGTCAGGGCATTCTACTTTTTCAGATACACAACCTTATTAACTTTTATCACAAGTGTTACCGGTACAACTGTTTCTCTTTACACTCTTCCATGTTATTTCAGTGAAATGTAAATGTCCTATATTGACAATGACACAGTGGTGTTAGCCTTCTAGGATGGCCCATAGACATTTCTAGGGGAGTGCTGGGCACAGGTAGAGGTGACTGTCAGTTGCATAAAAATGACTGTTCTGTGGTAAATGTGTACACATGTTTTTGGGACAGTTTATTTGAAAGCATGTATAACACTTGAAAATGTCATTTGCCTGTTGTTTTGGAGGTGGGGGAGACAAGTTCCATTTCTGTGTTGCCACAATCAAAAAATGTTTTTACTGAGGTTTGCTGTGCTAATGTTAGTCCTTGTTTTGGATAAATCTTGGTTTATGTGTGACTGTGATATGTTACAACAACATAACCCTTTTTATATTTGAATAACTCAAGTATTTTGTTTCTCCAGTGGGCAATATTGAAATACTAATAATATGTGTTATATCTAAGCAGGACTTTTATTTATGTGATATTTATATGTGATATTATTTTGTGTTTTATGTCACCTAGGACTATGGCACCCAAACATTCCAATCTCCACAAACTCCTCCCTTCAGTAAGTCTGAGAATGACATAATTTCCAAGCCTGATGTCAACATGCTGCCTTTCTGCTTGAGAGAGGAACTAGGGATATGTCTGCAAGAATGCACATTTGAACCAGATAGTGAACGTCAATGCTTTTGGGGGGCACAGCAGGACATATGATCAGGTGTGTCATAGGGCCACTGACATGATTTCTTTGGTTCAGAGGAGAGAAGCTGCAGTGGCCCATGGACAGCTGGCTACAGGAAATGGGGTCTGCTATAGAGCCATCATTGACAACAAATGAAGAGTTGCTGTCCACTGTCAGGGATCCAGAGAGCTCAGTGGAAAGTGCACAACAGCATGTGATTGATATTGGTCCTGCTGTTTCAGGGAGTACAAGTATGTCCCTGGAGGAGCTTCCAGGTAGGCTTACCTATGTCAATTTTTCTTGTATAGTAAAATGTTAAAAGCAATAGTTAAAGTTGGTTTAATAAATTCTTTTTTTGTGAGGTGGGGCCTGTTTATAGACTGATACAGTTAACAACGCATTCTGGTGAATTACAACGTGGGCTTGGGGTGGACATGTCATCCAAGTTTCAGTTAAATGTATTGTTAATGGACATATCAACCCTTTTTCTCCCATTTTGCACATGGAGTCGGGGTGCCACTTTAACAGTGGCAATCACCTCAAGCCAAAGTTTACACCACCAAGTGGCTAGCCCTGCAGCAGTGTTTCATCCATACCACTCACTTGCACCTACGGCCAGTTCAGATCGTCCAATCCACCTACTGCATGTCTTTGGAATGTGGGATGAAACCCAGACAACCACAGGGAGGACATGCAGACTCCACACATAAAGCACCCCAACTGAGAATTGAACTGGAAGTAAATAGTGTGGGAAGAAATAGCCAGGGAACTGTTATGGCTAAGCTTGTATAGGCCCTAGGGCCAGTAGCCTAGTACCAACCTATGAACCTATGAACCTATGGAGAACCTCTTGCTGTAAGGTGACAATGCTAACAGCTGCGAAATCCAAAAAGGAATGGAAAACCAGAAAAAGTCTTTTGGCAGCGAAACCAAATTTTATTGATAAACTCTCCACACTCTCCAAGACCAACGAACTGGAACAAATACACCACATACACGAACTAGACCAAGTAATCCACATTAACGTCTTTCACTACATACGTTTTCGTCCTGTTACAGACTTCATCAGATGACTGAACAAAACCCCAACCTTCCTTTTTATAAGCCTTAATTGATCCAATAATTCAATTAAGTGCTTTAATCTACTTACTTTGTTCAAGCATTAAAAACTCATTTAAAATTCTTTTATTATATAAAAGACCATATCTAAAGTGCAGTTCTCATTGTTATATAAATAAATATTTTTATAAAAACATTTATAACCCATTTAAATGCTAATACTGAATTAAAAACTTATAAATCTTTTTCCAGAGTTTTATATTAAATCTTAAAATTCTTGGAGACACATCATTACAAAAATACTGGATAAAATGCCATCTAGTGGACATTGTTAAAATTGTATGTAAATAATAAGCACTAAAAAATATATATAAATATAACATAATCAGTTTGTTATTTAAAATTCATATACATCTCCTCCTCCATTGTGAAGAAGAATATATTTCTTATGTTAGAACCAAGGTGTATGAAGGAAACTAAAAAACTAGAAAATTAATTCTTTACAACAAAATCCAACCTTTATAATTTAGCTGCTCTTAATTTTAAAATGGGTGCTATGCTTATATATTCATTTAGGCCTGGGGGTTTATAGGCTTCTAACGTCATTTGCCACCACAATTCTCGATACTCTAATCTTTCTTCCCAGAGCCCCCCTCTTATATCTTTTTCTGTATGTTCTAATACAGTGAAACTAAAACTAGATTTCTCACATGTTTTACTATGCTTGTATAGTGCATTAGTTTCTTTACAATTTCTTATATCATTTAAATGCTCAAATGTTCTTCTTTTTAATTTCCTCTCAGTTTTCCCTATATAGAAGGATTGACATTCATTGCACATACTTAGATATATCAACCCTGTAGAGTCACAGTTATAAAAATGCTTATCATTAACTATGACTTTGTTTCTACTATTAATATAGGTAGTATTGCTATTAGAAATATTTGTACATTGAGCACACCTACCACATTTGTAGGTGCCCTTTCTCCTTCTGTCCTGTGGGCCCAAAGTATTTTTATTTTCTAATAAATTTTTTATACTTAAAGAATTTTTATACACTATTTTGGGAGTATTGTTGTTCCCTAAATCTAGTTCAGTTATTTCAATAAATCTGTCCCATTCTTTGTTGAAAATCTTTTTTATTTTACTATTAATTGTATTGTATTCCAAAATCAAAGCTAGTTCAAAATTATCATGTTTGCTAACTGGATTAAGTCCATTTATATTATCAATTTCCTTCTCTTTTTTGACTATAGGGGCAAATCTATCTTCCCTACCTAAGGCCACCTCTTCTCTAATTTCTTTAATAAAGTTAGTTGGGTAGCCCCTTTCTTTAAACATACTCTCTAAAAGGTCACATTCTGAGACAAAATCCTGATTCTTACTAGTCATTCTACTTCCTCTCACGAACTGCCCTTTTATTATATTCTTTTTTACATGCATAGGATGGGCATTATCAAAGTGGAGGAAGGAATTACAATAGGTGGCTTTCCTATATATTTTAGTTTCTAAATGCCCCTGGTCCTTATATATTTCAAGATCCAACTATTGTACCACATTGTGTGTCACCTTATGGGTAAATTTTAAAAAACTACTAGTATTATTAAGATATAATAAAAAATCATTTAATTTTTCTTCTCCCCCATTCCAAAATATAATTATGTCATCCAATAACCTACGATAGGTGGTCAAAAAGGGCTTAAATTCACTTTCCAATACATATTTTTCCTCCCATTTAGATAACACCAAGTTTGCATATGTTGGGGCGCAAGCCGCTCCCATTGCCACCCCCTGAATTTGTCTAAAAAATTCTCCATTAAAAAACAAGAAATTATTGTGTAGAATCATCTCCATTAGCCACTTACTGACTATCTTGTCATTATGAGTTATATTTTCATCTCCAAAAACTACTTCCTCAAACATATCCAACCCTTCCCCATGTGGGATGGATGGAAAAAGGTCTATTACATCAATAGTTACAAAAATGAGTCCATTAGTTTTAGTCATATCTACGATAGTTCGTAAAAAGTCCCATGAATCTTTTAAAATATGCACTTTTTGTAACCATATATTTTTGGTTTTATTATCCACGAACTTAGCTAAAGCATTAGTTTTGGACCCATTGGCTGCAACTATTGGTCTCAAAGGGGGGTCAGATTCATTTTTGTGTATTTTGGGGATCCCAAAGATGGCAGGAACTTTAGGCTTGTCAATTTTTAAAAAATTGTAAGTTTCCAAATCAATCAGCCCTTCCACCATCATATCGTACAAATTCATGTCAATCCTATTATATGCAATATTTATCTCATTTTTTGACACAGATTCATATTTGTTCTCATCCCACAATATCTTATACATCCTAGTGTCATATTCAATGTTTTCCATGATAACAATTCCTCCCCCTTTGTCAGGCTTCATAACTCTTATGTTTCTATCTTCCTTTAAGCTATTTAAGATGTCTCTTTCCTTATGGTTTAAATTATTGTCATGTGAAAGATCATTAAATTCAGCTTTCCTAATTTCTTTCTCTATTAGTTTTTCAAAATTCTTTAATTGGGGGTGTAAGGGTGGATTATATGTAGACCTCCGTCTTAATGCAATATCATTCCCTTTTCCATTATTTTGAAAAAGTGTTTTAAGGTTGGCTTTCCTTAAAAATATTTTTAAATCTAACAATGATTTGACAACATTCCCTTTGGTAGATGGTATGAATTTCAGGCCTTTGGAAAGTAAACTAAAATGCCCCTTTTCTAATTGAATAGAGCTAAAATTATAAATGTTAAAATGGTTATAGGTCCATTTATTACTTTCCTTAATAATCTCTTCACTAATGGGGGGGTTGGGTGTATGTGGGGTTAAATGGGGGGGTATCAATAATCCCCCCTCCCCCTCCCTCTCCCTCTTCTCCCCCCTCCAAAAATTTCCTTCCCTCTCTCCATATTTGTTAAAAATTCTCTCAGACCTCCTAAGGGGAGGGTATTCTTCTTCATTAAAAATATTGTCCTCATGTGTCTCCTGATTATCTAATAAATCCCTGGTATCAGTGTTTCCATGTTTATCAAGTCTACCTCCTATTTTATTTCTATGGTAGGGGTTAGGGTAACAAATGTTACATTTATACTCATTTAAATCACGTTCCATCTTTTTATATTTCCTTTGAATTAAGTCATCTATATTTCTATCTATTTCCTTTCTCATATTAAAGTATTTCACTTTTTCCTCTTCTATAGTGAATAACAAATCATTCGTAATGGCTTTGTCTAGAGCTTCTATTTCTATAAATAGCTCTTGAAAATCATTGTGCATACAAATAAGTTTCATTTCATCCACAGTATTAACAAGGCATATGGCACTTGTGCACTTATATTGTTTTTTCATGTGTTAATTTCAGATGTGGTGCAATGAGCGATTACACACACACACACACACACACACACACACACACACATATATATATATATATATATATATATATATATATATATATATATATATAATACACATTAGCAAATGCAACTTTTATATGTATGCACTTCTTAGAAGTTTACTGATGGCGTAGAGATTTTATGTCAGGGCATTCTACTTTTTCAGATACACAACCTTATTAACTTTTATCACAAGTGTTACCGGTACAACTGTTTCTCTTTACACTCTTCCATGTTATTTCAGTGAAATGTAAATGTCCTATATTGACAATGATTCAGTGGTGTTAGCCTTCTAGGATGGCCCATAGACATTTCTAGGGGAGTGCTGGGCACAGGTAGAGGTGACTGTCAGTTGCATAAAAAATTACTGTTCTGTGGTAAATGTGTACACATGTTTTTGGGACAGTTTGTTTGAAAGCATGTATAACACTTGACTGATGTGTTATTCCTAGTTTGGTATAAAATGTCATTTGCCTGTTGTTTTGGAGGTGGGGGAGACAAGTTCCATTTCTGTGTTGCCACAATCAAAAAATGTTTTTACTGAGGTTTGCTGTGCTAATTTTAGTCCTTGTTTTGGATAAATCTTGGTTTATGTGTGACTGTGATATGTTACAACAACTTAACCCTTTTTATATTTGAATAACTCAAGTATTTTGTTTCTCCATTGGGCAATATTGAAATACTAATAATATGTGTTATATCTAAGCAGGACTTTTATTTATGTGATGCTTATATGTGATATTCTTTTGTGTTTTATGTCACCTAGGACTATGGCACCCAAAGATTCCAATCTCCACAAACTCCTCCCTTCAGTAAGTCTGAGAATGACATAATTTCCAAGCCTTATGTCAACATGCTGCCTTTCTGCTTGAGAGAGGAACTAGGGATATGTCTGCAAGAATGCACATTTGAACCAGATAGTGAACGTCAATGCTTTTGGGGGGCACAGCAGGACATATGATCAGGTGTGTCATAGGGCCACTGACATGATTTCTTTGGTTCAGAGGAGAGAAGCTGCAGTGGCCCATGGACAGCTGGCTACAGGAAATGGGGTCTGCTATAGAGCCATCATTGACAACAAATGAAGAGTTGCTGTCCACTGTCAGGGATCCAGAGAGCTCAGTGGAAAGTGCACAACAGCATGTGATTGATATTGGTCCTGCTGTTTCAGGGAGTACAAGTATGTCCCTGGAGGAGCTTCCAGGTAGGCTTACCTATGTCAATTTTTCTTGTATAGTAAAATGTTAAAAGCAATAGTTAAAGTTGGTTTAATAAATTCTTTTTTTGTGAGGTGGGGCCTGTTTATAGATTGATACAGTTAATGTATTGTTAATAGACATATCAACCCTTTTTCTCCCATTTTGCACATGGAGTCGGGGTGCCACTTTTACAGTGGCAATCACCTCAAGCCAAAGTTTACACCACCAAGTGGCTAGCCCTGCAGCAGTGTTTCATCCGTACCACTCACTTGCACCTACGGCCAGTTCAGATCGTCCAATCCACCTACTGCATGTCTTTGGAATGTGGGATGAAACCCAGACAACCACAGGGAGGACATGCAGACTCCACACATAAAGCACCCCAACTGAGAATTGAACTGGAAGTAAATAGTGTGGGAAGAAATAGCCAGGGAACTGTTATGGCTAAGCTTGTATAGGCCCTAGGGCCAATAGCCTAGTACCAACCTATGAACCTATGGAGAACCTCTTGCTGTAAGGTGACAATGCTAACAGCTGCACCACCATAGCTGCCAAACATATAAAAGCTAACACTTTTCCCCCATGTTATTGTTATTGTGATGATGGTGTCCATACATGTTTCTTAACTTCATCCAGAGCAATCCTCCCTAGCAAGTGGAGTCATCTGTATGGTAAGCCAAGCATTTTTATTTCAGTACTGATGATCATTTGACAGAAATAGGCATTTATCTGTATATATGAGGTGTGTGTCAGGACTGTGTGTGTATTGCTGTACTGTCTGTGATAGTGGCACCAATGTTAGTTTGTTAGCATATATTAAACTGTAGTAGCATAGCTATTAATTTATTTCCTGTGTTTGTTGCTTATTGTCACAGGTGATCCTGACAGTGAAAGTGTAGGACTCTTACCATCTGAGTAATGGCAGACTCTGATGATGATGGTGGCCAAACACAGGCACAGTCAGGGGGTGCAGAGGTTGAATCTGACACTGAGGGTGATGTTTATCCATCCCCTGTAATTCCATTGGACACAGCCAGTGAGCCCTCAGATATTGGACAGGTGGAGGGTGAGAGACTTGATCAGGGTAGTGTAATTACTGTGGTTTCACTGCCTGTTGTCTCTGGATATAGGCAAAGTGTAGGTGAGGTGCCATGTAGGAGGGTTGTTATAGGTATTCGGAAGAGGCCTGCTGTCTATCCTCCACCTGATCCTGGTGTGTTTTTCTGTGCCACTCGACATATGTTTAGGGCCATCGTGGAGGTGCAGTAATGTTCCAATAGGGTCTTCGAGGAAATGCTTAGCGTTGTAGATGTGGCACAGGCTGACATGCATGACTGCTTCCATCATGCTGCTGATTCAATGGATCAGATGAATGACTCATTGGAATGGGCAGTGTCTGTGATGGAACATCTGCTGGTAGGGGGACGGCATCTACATGGATGTAGGTCAGTCACATCATCTGATGTTAGCCGGCATGGCCATGCCTAATCACTGTTCTGTAGTGGCACTACTTCTACTGTTGCATCAGTGGTTGAGCTGTCCACACCCAGATGTGGCAGGCCATGGGGTCATGGTCCTGGGTGTACTCATGAGGAGACCTCATCCAGCAAACAGCAGTCATGTTGAGGGAGCAGCAGTACATCTGACAGTGGGCACGGAAGTGCCAGTGCAACTCCTGCCAGACCCAGTTCTCAGGGTCAAGGATGATGACAATGAAGTGTCTGTCACCTCTACCATGCACAGCTCATATCTGTCAGACATACCAGGATGTAGGCACTAGCAAAGAGTTTGGTTGTGTTCTTGCAGACACTTACACAAAAATTTCACCTGAAGGGCCCATATAGACGCACACACATAACAGTTACATGGGTCAGCCATGAGGCTTACAGCTCATTCTGTCTCAGTCACCATTTGATACCTTATCCAAATGTCTGCCTGTTTCTCTTTCTTACTCACACACTCTCTACCTTTTGTGTCAGCCTAAGCCTCCTGCTCCCCCACACAACACCCTGTGCAAATGATGACAACTGTGCTATATCCTTGTTTTCTGTCTTTTGGATTCAGGGATAAATAAATCTTTTGTCGGATGCTCAGGGTGCATAGTTGACTTAGTGCTTAGTATATCTGTATTTGTGATGCTGTTTTGCAAATTGTACTGCTTTCTTGCAGGTTTTTGTAGTTTGTGCATGGTTCCCAACCTCTTAGGCCAACAAAGCTGGACCAAGCCATAAATAAATGTGTGACATCCATCAATGGGGAGAGTTTTTAAAAATTGTGGTCTTACAAACTTAGACAGTTGATATAATAGCAGGTTTTGCTTTACTGTTACTGGGATATAAAGTCTGAAACTGAAATGTGTGTCATCATTTTCTAACTTCACTCTTTAATAATTTACCAGTACAAAAGTATGAGGCCAAACTGTGGACATTTGGTGAAAATCTATACATTTTAACATATGAATGTGTGAATCTTTGATACGCAAGGCCTATTATTTGACAGTCACTGCTGTCCACATCTTGATGTAATTGCTGTAAAAATCACCCACCTTATATTTACGTATATTACCAAGTAACAGTATGCAAGGGTATACCATTCCTTTGTATTCTTAGACATTTATTTTTATATTCCAGTTTCAACACTTATCTTGGAAATCCAGCATTTACAAGAGGTTTAGTTCAGGGCTGACTCTGTCTGATGCTAGCAGTACACAGCCATTACATGGGTAAGTAAAGGTTGTGAGCTTTGCCTAGCAGTGATGTTACTGTATGTAAGTGCATAGGATAATGATTTTAGCCCCTTAGGTGGTGAACATGTGCTATATGTTGCCTCTCTGCCAGTGTGAGGGCATATTGTACATGCCTACATCCGCCTACACCCACAACAGCTGCTGGTTCCCCCTCTGACTCCTCATCTGCATGTGGCTGTGGTGACCTTGCCAGTGGTGGTGGAATGTGTGTGGCCTTTCTCCTTGCTGTTCCTGCTGAAGCTGTTTTCTCAGGATAATGTTGTGAAGCATGACACAGACGGTGAATATTTAAACACATATACAGGGATTGTATTGCAGTGCTTCCCAGATGCATCTAGGCACTGGAACCGTGACTTCAGCAGCCCAAACACATGCTCTATGATATTTCTTGTTTGAGCTTGTGCCTCATTATAGCCTTCTTCAATTGGTGAGTGTGCATTTCTTTTAGGCGGCATCAGCCATGGTTCCAGTGCATGACCTGCATTCCCCAGTAAATGACATTGTGGGACATCCCCTCTAGTAAACATCTCTTACAGTTGACAGTTGTACCAGATATGTGAGTTGTAGTAGCTATCTGGGTTACCATCACATACATTCAAGTGATTCCCTTAGCATTACACATGACCTGGCAGTTAATGGAGTGGTAGCCCTTTCTGTTAATATATACACTTCCCTGTTCCGTGTGATGTTTTGATTGCTACATCTGTACAGTCTATGGCATTCAATATTTCAGAGTAGTGTGCTACAGAGTAGAACTCCTGCATAGTTTGGTTTGTCCTGAGGTGTTCAGGGAAAATATATATACTCACTGGCATCTAGTAGCATAGCATTCAGAAATTACTAGAAGATCCTAGATGCTGATACCAGTGACACACCCAACATGACCCTGTTGGTCTTTGGGAGGTTCCTGTAGCTAAAATTCTAAGTGCACACATACCTTAATCTCCA